>NC_081189.1:110742470-110802470 GCF_902713425.1 Acipenser ruthenus | reverse complement strand
AGTCTAAGTGCCCACCTTCACCGCTGCCTCCGACAACACACGGGCAAGCCGCAGAATCGTCCAAGCCAAGTGTTGCTTTCAGCGACTCCGTGATGGAATTCGGACTTTGGGGCATGCTGTTTTTGTTGATAGAATTCTTGGTCACCAAAGTAGAAAGTCCCAGATAGTCATTCCAAAAATTGAAGGTGTAGTCATAAGAGTTTCCAGCATTCAAATAATTGTGATTTAGAAAATCCATGTTTCGATTTTCACTTTGATTGATGTATGTATTTATTTTTCTGCCAAATAGACTTCCCAGTTTCTGTTATGTTTCTGTAGAGCCGAAGTGCAGATGGTTCTAGTGCTGTGTGCTTCCAAAGTGTCTGGCGGATGGACTGGCGATTTAAAGGCTTCAGTGGGATAAATAGACTCCGTGGAAGGCGGAGCTCTCCTTCCAATCCAAGTTTATGATCAGGTTGAGCACATTTTCTTTCAATAGAAGAGGAGGGCTAAATTCAAAACATGGAGCGGATTGAAATACACAAACTAAACAGGTACATTATTAATACCGGGTATGCAACTGTATTATTATTATTATTATTATTATTATTATTATTATTATTATTATTATTATTATTATTATTATGTTTTGCTTTATTCTTGTAGATGGCAATGGTATGCATTGTATATTTAGATTGTTTGAATGCAAGTCATCTGGTTACTGCTATTCCATGCCACGTAAAAATAAATTTTAAAAAAAGATGAAGCATGACGAAATTATGGTACACGCATAAGTAAGATTTATATCGATGGCGAGGTATTTATTTACATTTGTACAATCACATAAGAATGGTTGGTGGCTGTTGCTGGTTCAGTTGATAACTACCTAAACATATCAACTTAATAACGGTCAAAGATTGATACAGCTGGCTTACATCTTTCTGTTGATTCACAGTAGCCTAGAGCAGGTTTGCAATGTGCTGCTTATATCCACTTCACAACTGGAAGTACAACATGTAGGTTTGTACATAAGATTTTATTTGTATTTATTTATTTTTTCCCAAAGGAGAATAAGTGTCCGACTTGTTAAATCAAACTGTTACACAGTATGAGCTCTCTGCAGATGTTGAAATGAACAGTTTTGCAACACTAATCGATCAATGTCACAATTTGTGTTAACTGATAGCCTCCAGGTTTGTTCTGTAACATTTTAAAATGATCGGGGGCGGGGGATCAGTAGTAGGCCCTACTGCTATGCAAGTACCGTATTACTTCGAATTAGCGCCACTTAATTGAGGGCGGTGTTTATTCGATGGCGGCGTTTATCAGAAATACTGTGGTACTCCAGCGAATCAGGAGTGTGCATTGGTTGCTATGGAGGGGGACAAGAAGAGGAGAGAGAACGATAGTTGAGTGTGATGCAGTTGTTACTTCTGAATATCGGTTTGATTTCTATTAAAACTAAAATATACCCTACTCGGTTATTATTTTTTTCTCGCTGTAATTTACCTGCTTGTTTGTAATTTATTTGTAAGAGAAACCGGAACTAAATCGTCTCATAGATAGTAAACAAGTTATATATACAGTACTGTGCAAAAGTTTTAGGCAGGTGTGAAAAAATGCTGTAAAGTAAGAATGCTTTCAAAAATAGACATGTTAATAGTTTATATTTATCAATTAACAAAATGCAAAGTGAGTGAACAGAAGAAAAATCTACATCAAATCAATATTTGGTGTGACCACCCTTTGCCTTAACAGCATCAATTCTTCTAGGTACACTTGCACACAGTTTTTGAAGGAACTCGGCAGGTAGGTTGGCCCAAACATCTTGGAGAACTAACCACAGTTCTTCTGTGGATTTAGGCAGCCTCAGTTGCTTCTCTCTCTTCATGTAATCCCAGACAGACTCGATGATGTTGAGATCAGGGCTCTGTGGGGGCCATACCATCACTTCCAGGACTCCTTGCTCTTCTTTACGCTGAAGATAGTTCTTAATGACTTTCGCTGTATGTTTGGGGTCGTTGTCATGCTGCAGAATAAATTTGGGGCCAATCAGATGCCTCCCTGATGGTATTGCATGATGGATAAGTATCTGCCTGTACTTCTCAGCATTGAGGAGACCATTAATTCTGACCAAATCCCCAACTCCATTTGCAGAAATGCAGCCCCAAACTTGCAAGGAACCTCCACCATGCTTCACTGTTGCCTGCAGACACTCATTCGTGTACCGCTCTCCAGCCCTTCGGCGAACAAACTGCCTTCTGCTACAGCCAAATATGTCAAATTTTGACTTATCAGCCCAGAGCACCTGCTGCCATTTTTCTGCACCCCAGTTCCTGTGTTTGTTTATTTTTTTTACCAGGGGTAGAAAAAAAATACCTTTACGTTTCTTTATTGAGAGTGGCATTTATTCGAGGGCTGCGTCTATTAAAAAGCTGATATCTGAGTGAGGTGTTAATTCGAAGGCAGCGCTAATTCGAGGGCGGCATTGATTCGAACTAATACGATATTTCAAATCCCAAACTATAACCCAACACAGATCCACGCACAAGCGTTCTGTTGATAAAGTGCTTTGACCACACTGTAGCGTAGCCTAATGAAACACAGTTAGTTAAAAAGTATATGGTCAGTTTAGAAATTCTTCAGAAAATAAACCCCAGATATCAATTATTTTAACAGAAGCAATTACAGCCAAATGTAATGCTCATGCACTGTAATGTCAATAGGTTTGTTTAGCAGAGTTTTTTGGTATTGTAATATGCTTTGAGACATAGCTGTAACATGTATGGCATGTATCACAATTATTCAGCTTCACAAGGAACTATATACATGTTTGTTGTTAAGTATTTAGTATTGTTTTAATACCTGTCGGTGAACATTGGGGCTTTAAAGGATAGCTAAATAAACCAAAGAATGAAATGTCATAAGAATATAAGAACATAAGACAGTTTACAAACGAGAGGAGGCCGTTCAACCCATCTTGCTCGTTTGGTTGTTAGTAGCTTATTGAGAATCCCATCAAGCAGCTTCTTGAAGCATCCCAGGGTGTCAGCTTCAACACCGATGGGTTATGCAAAACGCGAAATCAGGGTGTAAGATATATCACATGAAAATCGTGATCCCGATCCCTCAATTGTCGATCCACCTTTTCGTTTGTACCATTTGCATCTCGAAATGCCAAATCTCGGACTCGAGAGCGATGCAGACTGAGAGACGCCAGTCACACTCGTAGGGGGGTCAGACTCAGAGATAGCCAGTTCACATGCCTCTACTTCACTGAATATGTACCTCGGACAATTTCCGTTCACATAGTCAATACACAATAGTACCTTCATAAAAACCTCCACTTGTCACATGAGAATAATAAAGCGAGAGAGTCGAGGGTAATCTGAAACGCGACTGCTTCGGATAAAACTGCAGCTCTCCTCGGGCTTTCCAAAGTTTCTGTATATTGAGTACATTGTCAGTCTAGACAAGAGGAATGAAGTCACCGAAAAGCTACGTGAATATTAGTTTATATTACGATGTAGTAAACTAGTAAACCATGCGTGATTGTACAGTGTGTGTGTGTGTGTGTGTCCGCCGTGAAAAACACCTTTAGGCCCTTCAGATCTGTAAACTTGTGTAAGCTTTTTCAGAACTGGAAACATCGATAATAATAATAATAATAATAATAATAATAATAATAATAATAAAATAATAATAATAATAAATAAATAACTTAATTGCTCATTTCTTGCAAAGACGCCGACATATTTGAATTTTGTTTATCGCAGTTTTCTTTTGAAACTTCTCCAATCACATGAAAATAATTTGTTATTTTCCTCATCTTGGTTTGACAAGTTTTCAAACTGTCTGGAAACGAGTAGTCATCGCACTGATAAATGGGATTTGTAGTTTTTAATGTGTGATTAACAGTGGGCTGTGGACACCAATAAACTACATTCCCAGAGTACATTACTATTGAGCTATGCGAGTTTAGACCTGTGTTTAAATCTATCTATCTATCTATCTATCTATCTATCTATCTATCTATCTATCTATACGTACAGTATAATTACAGTAATTAAGTCCTTATCTGTAATTATGGTCTTCTAATGGATTAATAATAGGGAATATCAAATAAGTGCAATAATTGTGAATTAAAATGCTGTATTCTACTGTTTAATATATATTATATATATTGCTTGAGAGTTTATTCTGCAATTGTAAGGATAGCGTATGAAATCATGTCCTTTACTTATTTAGATGAATGAGTGGATAATTGATGATGTAATATGAACATAATTAAGTAATGGACTTGTTAATTGATTAATAGTTCGAACTGCATTTTTATGTGCAGCTGCAGGTAGTTCTTACTGAAATCTGATGAAGGCACAGATGTGCTGAAACGCGTTGTTTGTTTGTTCTTTTTAATAATTTTATGTAAATAAAATGAACTGAATTTTAAAGATAACAGGGGTCATATCTGTCTTTTTAAATGACATGGTGAGTGTGCGGCCAATAATACACATTTTTTATACTATATTTATATATAGTAGCCATCTCAGTTAACGCAGGCAGGCGCATCACACAGTGCGAGGCAATCCACACACAGACGGAGGGCGGGCGCGGACCCGGGACCTCTGGCACTAAAGCATAGCGCCGATACCGCGGTACAAAAGAGCCGTCTCCTTTGGAAGGAGCGTATATATCGAGCTCATGTCTTTGTGTGTGATTACGTCACCTACCAGCTCTTCTGCTGTTTTCCCCAGTGCATGTTACAATATTTATATTTCTAGTTGAGAACTTCATGTGGTAAATGATGTAATCAGTATTTGCTGAGTCATTCATTATTATTACTTAGTAGACACCTTTATCCAGGGCGACTTACAATTGTAACAAGATATCACACATATTTTTTACATACAATTACCTATTTATACAGTTGGGTGTTTACTGGAGCAATCTAGGTAAAGTACCTTGCGCAAGAGTACAGCAGTAATGTCCCGCACCTGGGATTAAACCCACAACCCTCCGGTCAAGAGTCCAGAGCCCTAACCACTACTCCACACTGCATGACTGATACAATGTTCATACAATTAACATTTTATAAAGCACAATACCAACAACAATACAATTTTACTCATGTAAAGACAAAACATGACAACAATGTACTGTCAAATTTTCTAGATACCTTTATTTATGCACAGTGGGTATAGTAGCCTATCGTACATAAGTACACACTTGTTTGAAACGTCAAAGAAAAACAAGTTCTTTAATAAAACGTTGTCCACTGAACTCTATAATTAGATCTGAACTATAATTACAGATTTTTAATGAAATAAAATAAGAAAGGAAGCTGCCCTCATGAAGCATAGGGGTTTTTAATTTTAATTTAATTTATTTTTAATTAAAATGAAATGGATTGTTTTAAACAAAATGTTTAATACTCATTCAGGTGTGCATAAAACTTTTAAGATTCAAGAGAATCAGTGAGATTCTTATTTAAAAGTAGTGTAAGTATGATATGTGACCACCAGGTGGCAGTCTGTTGGCTCCGTCTGCTTCATGGTGTAATACAGACACACGTCACAACAACATTGTATTTATAATATACCAGCTTGTACCTGCAAGCAAGATGGCAGTCAGTTAGATGGTTCTATGGGTTAAGTTCAATCACATGTATCAGACAAAAAAATGAACCATGCACTGCACAATCGTGATATATCAGACACCATTTGAGCTGCTAGCTTCACATAAACCGGTCATGCTAAATGTGCTGATGACCATGAGAGTGACATCTGAACTAAAATCCATATTGAGGTCACATGACCTAAAATGTCTGGGTATAAAGGCAGTAACTTATTGTTTTAATATTTGGTACAAAGATGTATTCTATGAGTTACGCTCTGTAATCTGTGCTAAAAATGGGTCCAGTAAAAATGAACCACTCACTGGCACACTGTTTTAACCACCGGCTATAACAATTATACAGATCATTTTTAGAGCTTTGGGAGAATGTATTTAGTGTTTTAGTTAATGATTCTTTCAATACATTTCCATTGAAGGTGAAGTCCAACATACAATATCCCTTCAGAGGAAATATTTAATTAATTTGACAGTCGAATGCATTTATAGAAAGCATTTCTTTAAACCGCTTGAATCAAATCAAAGTGTATGCCGCCACCTTAGCTGTACTTTATAATGGCTATGGTGCATTTTTCTTTTGGACTCAGTCCAAGCCAGGATGATGCAGTTCAGACTGGAAAGAGTGAGGGGAGCATGGGGACTCCGATAGGTCTAACGGGTCTGATAAGCACTGGGGTGGTGTCTTCTAGTCCAGAAAAGGGGTTAGAAATGCAAAGAGTTCAAATGCCCAAGGACAGCAGTGAAAATGTCGGTGAAGTAAATACACTGTTTTGGGATGAACCTTGAGATTTACTCTTTTAAGGACTAGTAAAGGACGTTTTCTTGATCCACTGCCTACATCTCTGCACTACTTGTATGAAATATTAAATAGATTAAAATCTTACATTCAATCTCTTAGTGGAGTCTGTGCTATGTCGTGTGAAATCTGTGATCAAGGCAAATAGTGGCCCAGCCTAATATTAGCTACAAGTCCTAATACAGTAGCCATACACGTGTATATAAAAAAGCATCCTTCTAATGATTTGGAACACCTCCTCCTATCATGCTTAATCAAGTTAGTTAATCCCTCTCCCATGTATGCTTCAGAAAAAAAGAATGCAGTATTGCCACACACTAATACTCAACACATGATTAAATATAAAACTATATTGGCAATGATATATATTCTAAGCTTCTAAAGCTGCCCGGGTCACAACCCCGCATTGGGTTAACCCAGGTCACAGCGACCCACCTCAGGATGTGGGTCGACACGCTTTGACCCGGCTCGAGCGAGACAAATGCATGAAGAGCCGTTCGTAAGACGACAAAATAACAAACAGCCACGCCTGCGTAACAAGCTGACACGGCTTCTTCATAAGCAGGGTGAAATCACGTAGCCGACCCGCATGACACCAGGCCCTGACCCAGGGAGAACACACCAGTGTGAAAGGGGCTTAAGTTGTATCAGTCAACTTTTCTAACTTATTTTTTTAATGCAAAACTTCTGGCAAAATGCACAGAAACCAATCAGAATGTGTGTAATTGAATCAGATGCAATCAAAGAAAGGAAATAAGCCCAGCACCTTTAAATAATTAAGTCCTGCATTGCTTTCACATTCACTGGGTTACATTTGCACATCCTTCATTTCTATGATTTTCTTTTTCTTACTGCAGTCAAGCGTAAAACAATGCTTACTCTTGAAAAACTACATGACAAATTGATATTCATTTTTGCATTTGCTATTAACCTTTACATTTTTTACATACCTCTCTAATCATAACAGGCTGGATTCGCTTGAATTAGTTATAAAGTGACAGCGGGTGTGCTGAAAGAATACATTAGAGCTCCAAAAATGTGATACCTTGCCATCTGTAGCACATACTTTTGTTCAATTTCACACTCTACCAAAAGGACATTGTAGCGAAGAGCAACACGATTAATCCCAGGGATTAAAGGAATGAGCTATGAGGGTTGAGAGAACCCAGAACAAAGAAGAATGGGGAGGGGCTTGGTTGAAGTCTTTAGAATCTTCAACAGAGTTGATAAAGTTAACTCTCTTAGTGCAGGACAAAAACCAGGACACAGCTGTAAATGAAGTGGAGACAGATTTAGACAGAGGGTGGGAGATTCTATTTTACACAGAGTGGTGATGGTATGGAATGGGTGTTGATGCTTAGTCACTGGAATCCTTTGAGACCCAACTCGACAAGATTTTAAGATTAACGGGCTACTAGGAACCAGGTGAGCACTGGCTTTTTCATGTTGTTGTGAAATGTGCTGACCCCTGCCTGACAAATGATGATATTCGAATGACATCTCTGACAGTTTCAGTCACAATGAGGACAAGGCAGCAGGTAGAGGGACAACTATAGGCACTCAGTTGGCTGCACAACTCACTGTCTCTAAAGTGACTTCCTGGAGAACACAAATCTCTACCCCAGCCTCCTTGAAAGAATAAGAGGCAATCATCATTGAGGAATTGTTACATATATATATATATATATATATATATATATATATATATATATATATATATATATACAGTACTGTGCAAAAGTTTTAGGCAGGTGTGAAAAAATGCTGTAAAGTAACAATGCTTTCAAAAATAGACAAATTAATAGATTATATTTATCAGTTAACAAAATGCAAAGTGAGTGAACAGAAGAAAAATCTACATCAAATCAATATTTGGTGTGACCACCCTTTGCCTTCAAAACAGCATCAATTCTTCCAGGTACACTTGCACACAGTTTTTGAAGGAACTCGGCAGGTAGGTTGGCCCAAACATCTTGGAGAACTAACCACAGTTCTTCTGTGGATTTAGGCAGCCTCAGTTGCTTCTCTCTCTTCATGTAATCCCAGACTCGATGATGTTGAGATCAGGGCTCTGTGGGGGCCATACCATCACTTCCAGGACTCCTTGCTCTTCTTTACGCTGAAGATAGTTCTTAATGACTTTCGCTGTATGTTTGGGGTCATTGTCATGCTGCAGAATAAATTTGGGGCCATTCAGATGCCTCCCTGATGGTATTGCATGATGGATAAGTATCTGCCTGTACTTCTCAGCATTGAGGAGACCATTAATTCTGACCAAATCCCCAACTCCATTTGCAGAAATGCAGCCCCAAACTTGCAAGGAACCTCCACCATGCTTCACTGTTGCCTGCAGACACTCACTCGTGTACCGCTCTCCAACCTTCGGTGAACAAACTGCCTTCTACTACAGCCAAATATTTCAAATTTTGACTCATCAGTCCAGAGCACCTGCTGCCATTTTTCTGCATCCCAGTTCCTGTGTTTTCGTGCATAATTGAGTCGCTTGGCCTTGTTTCCACGTCGGAGGTATGGCTTTTTGGCCGCAAGTCTTCCATGAAGGCCACTTCTGACCAGACTTCTCCGGACAGTAGATGGGTGTACCAGGGTCTCACTGTTTTCTGCCAATTCTGAGCTGATGGCACTGCTGGACATCTTCCGATTGCGAAGGGAACTAAGCATGATGTATCTTTCATCTGCTGCAGTAAGTTTCCTTGGATGACCACTGCATTTACGGTCCTCAACGTTGCCCGTTTCTTTGTGCTTCTTCAAAAGAGCTTGGACAGCACATCTGGAAACCCCTGTCTGCCTTGAAATTTCTGCCTGGGAGAGACCTTGCTGATGCAGTATAACTACCTTGTGTCTTGTTGCTGTGTTCAGTCTTGCCATGGTGTATGACTTTTGACAGTAAACTGGCTTCAGCAACCTCACCTTGTTAGCTGAGTTTGGCTGTTCCTCACCCAGTTTTATTCCTCCTACACAGCTGTTTCTGTTTCAGTTAATGATTGTGTTTCAACCTACATATTGAATTGATGATCATTAGCACCTGTTTGGTATAATTGTTTAATCATTCACCTGACTATATGCCTACAAAATACCTGACTTTGTGCAAGTGTACCTAGAAGAATTGATGCTGTTTTAAAGGCAAAGGGTGGTCACACCAAATATGGATTTGATTTAGATTTTTCTTCTGTTCACTCACTTTGCATTTAGTTAATTGATAAATATAATCTATTAACATGTCTATTTTTGAAAGCATTCTTACTTTACAGCATTTTTTCACACCTGCCTAAAACTTTTGCACAGTACTGTATATCTGCAGAACACTTTGCAAAATTGCCACGTTGAAGCAACGCCTTAATGTATTCCCCTATACATTTTCAAACATTGTTCAGTATATTTACTGACTGCTACTGTTATTAAAGAGATCTCGTATAATATGTCAGCGCAAAATGTTAAGGAGATTTTCTTGAAAGGCTGTTCATTACAATGAGAAATTGTACAATATACTGCAGTTAACTAAAGTTTGTTATGACAAAGGAATATGGTGCAGGGGCTAGAAAACTTTGTATATTTGTGTTGGGAAACAGAATTACAATATTACAATTCACTGCGTGTGATGAATGTCATGCTCATAAAAGGTGCCAGACAGACAGCACTTGAGGTTATAACATCCTTTTTATCTTCAAATCAGATGTTCTGCCTGGGTGGCTGAAGCTGTGATGCAAACTTCCCCACTAATGCATCGTAAACTCTGCACAGGGGAGGGAATTTTCCTGGGAATGGATAGTCTAGTTCCACTCTGAACGGCAGCCCATGTGAGTGTCAATTGGGATGGTAGTTTTATGATGGAATCACCTGTTCTATAGGACATAGCACCATCATAACTTATTTTTCATTGACCATTTGTCCGAGTGCTATTGAACACCCCTGGCTTTTATTGTATTCACCACCACTTACTGATGCTGCCTCTTCCTATGCAAATGGACATTTTTTTTTAACACAGTAGTGACTTTTGATATTCACATCCATATGTCATCACTCTTGCTTCAGAAGTTTGTTTCCCCTTCGGTCACAATTTTTTATTTTAATTTTTAGAAATTTTAAAACAGTTTGTGTGAACTCCATGGTATTCAAGAAGTTGCCCTACCAAAACTTTGGGGGAAAAAAATATGCATTATAAAAAAAAAAAGATACATTGATAGGAAACTTAACATGGTCCAATAATACAAATAGTGACTGAAGGGGATATAACAACACTGTAGTGTAACAGAAACCCAGAAAAATGTAATATCTGAGAAAAAAAAATCATAATTTAATAGAAATATGCCAAAACGTATTTTAAAGTGAGTGTAAAAAATCATTTTATAGTGCTAGTGCTCCTGCTTCTGTGATCAATACCCACACTATAGCTGTCAAATCTCACACATATGTGAACAGCACTCATACTGAAGCTGTAAATAGTTGCACCACATTGGCAATTACAAACAAGCAATCAGCAGTCTGAGATTCCCAGCTAACATTCCTACACAGTTCGATGGTTTAATTAGAAAAGGCTGAGCTTGTCTTTATGAAGAAACAAGAGGAATATTCATTGTCAGCCATACAACAACACATTTAAAATACAATATTGTTTAACTGGATCTGGTAAAACTACACTGCATGTGGTATACACTACAGACAACGGGGACCAAACATTCTTTACCTGGTAGTGCAATTGTAAAAGACTACTAACCAATGACTTAAACTCAATCTCCTTAGCTTGAGTAACACCAGTTCTGACCCCCCTTTTAAAGTGCTGAATTCAGTATGTCAGTATAAATTAATGTTTCTCTACACAAAGGAAACCAAACAGATCTTTTGTGTCGACTTACAAAGTAACAGTAAGGGAAAGCACTACATGTTTTAATGGGTTAGATTCACATGTAATCATTGAAGGTGTGATGAGAAAGTATTTGAATAGGTAGTGCTAATAAGCCTGTGCTTGGTTGTGTCATTGTCAGTAAAAAGGAAACAGACTTTGATTAAAGTTACTGTGAACAGAGTAGCGCTTTTATGTCGTCAGAGATTTGCGCATTGGTACAGTCATCTAAATTACAATGCAAGAGAACACATTTCCTTCATTTCTGGTTGTCAGTGTTCTACTAGATGACTTTTATAAAGCAAAACTATTTTGGCTTGACTAACTGTGGCAGAGTGGTGAATACGTGCAGGTGAGTGCAGTGCAGAGTAATTACACAAACAACGTTTGGTACAGGTGCAAGGGTGTTTATTTTATTCAGAAAATGTCCAGAGCCTTAAGGCAAACCTGCAAATAATAACACTGTAGGAAGTGGTACAGCGGCGTGTATCACTCGTTTTATAATCCAACGGGTTTGACCCATAACCCAAAAGTCCCGTTTCGTCACCCACATAAAACACAAAACACAGACACAATTTAGACAGTGCGTGATTCTGGTGTTAGTGGTGCAAACAAAGACAGTTCCTGCAGTGGAAAAGTGAGTGCTGAGGTCCGGGTTTTCGCTGCCCTACGGCTGCAGCTCCGGATCGTGCTCAGTATTCTTTTAGTGAGAAAATAACACAAAAGACACACAGTGTTAAGACACACTCACGGTTAGTTTCCACAATACAGGCTCCTTCTCGGCTATGTAATTTAACCATCTACAAAGGAGCAGATCACTCAAGCCATGCCCCCTATTTATACCCTCGCCCCTGACCCCGAGGTTAACGAGCGCATCCGCTCCTCCAGTCCTCGGATGCCACGCCGCTTACCGTCCGGGTCAATGAGCTTGGGTGCCGTAGCTCTGCCCCCTTCCTAAATGACCGACTTCCACCTACCCTACGGAATAAATTGTCGTGCCATTTAATTAAGGGTACTCTGTTCCTCTTGCACCGTGCCCTCACAGGTCGAGAGGGAGATCTAACACCAAGAGTCATTCGATCTCTGTCACACTGACATTTCATGGAAGCAAACACTTTTCTTCTGTAGACGTTTTTAAAAAAGTATAAACAATATATTATTGGATTTTGATAAGCTTATTTAAAGCTAAATTGAGTTTCGCTCATTCCACAAATCCATGCAATAAGTGTCACATCTGGCATTTGCTATTAAACTATTAATAACTCATATGGCACTGATTAATTGAGGAAACGCCGTTATTGAAACAACCTGCTTATGATGTAAATTACTAACCAGAAGGAATTAATAACTTTTTTCTCTGCACATCCGACATGAATCTCTGTCTATAAATTGCATTGGTAACTGTTCAGTTGGCTGATGTCAGCAGTTCAAACTCAAAGCCGAAATGACTGAACTCTCTTCAACTGGCAGATTCCTAGTCTTTTACAGGACCGAAGATGTATCATTAATGACGGTTTTGTTCCAGCACCAATTGCTGATGGCACAAATTTTCCTGGTCATTTGCACAAAAAGTGCTGATTTTGTGAGCTCTTCCAGATTTTTCATCACGGAATATCATATTTTCTAAGTGTAATGCACATGACAGCTTGATACATAAGAAAGTTTTAAGAGCTTTTTAAAACAAAAGTTAGTGTGCTGCAATCTGACTGCAGAGCAAAACATAACTCTGATGATTTTCATCATCAATAAAGAATGTGTTAAAGATTAGGGTTACATTTTAATTATAGCATCTCTAACCCTAACCCTGACTGTAACCCTAACCATAAACCTAACCCCCCTAACTGTAACCCTAACCCTAACCCTTTTCTAATACAATTGTGTGCTTACATAAATCATGTATAAACATTTACACATTAAGTACATTGTAACTATTGTGGTAACGTGTCCCGGCCATGCTGGTTTGCACCCTTAAAACAGTTAACCCAGACACCAGAACTGCAAGTTTAAGAGCTTTCTGCTCGCTTTTATTAAGCACAACAAACACTGGAACAAAACAAAATGCACAAAACAAAACCCTAACTCCACCTAGGAGTGCCAACTAAACTTTTCAGTCTTAGCTATCAACCAGACAACTAAGCCATTTACCGGTTCAACAAAACACAATACAGGTTACACGTTTCATGATACCTTTCAAGTTTTCAGGTCCAACCACACAGGTATTACCCAGGCTTCAGACAGACAGCGAGTCTTCTCCTTTCGGTTCTGGAGACAGCGGGGCGTCTCCTTTCGGTTTTGGAGACAGCGGGGCTTCTCCTTCAGGTTCTGGAGACAGCGGGGCGTCTCCTTCAGGTTCTGGAGACAGCGGGGCATCTCCTTCTGGTTCTGGAGACAGCGGGGATTCTCCTTCAGGTTCTGGAGACAGCGGGCATCTCCTTCAGGTTCTGGAGACAGCGGGGCTTCTCCTTCAGGTTCTGGAGACAGCGCAGCTTCTCCTTTCAGTTCTGGAGACAGCGGGGCGTCTCCTTTCGGTTCTGGAGACAGCGCGGCTTCTCCTTCCGATTCTGGAGAGAGTGGAGCTTCTCCTTCTGGTTCTGGAGACAGCGGGGCGTCTCCTTCTGATTCTGGAGACAGCGGGGCGTCTCCTTCTGATTCTGGAGACAGCGGGGCGTCTCCTTCTGATTCTGGAGACAGCAGGGTGTCTCCTTCTGATTCTGGAGACAGCGGGGCGTCTCCTTCTGATTCTGGAGACAGCGGGGCGTCTCCTTTCGGTTCAGGAGACAGCGCAGCTTCTCCTTCCAGTTCTGGAGACAGCGGGGCTTCTCCTTCAGGTTCTGGAGACAGCGGGGCGTCTCCTTCAGGTTCTGGAGACAGCGGGGCATCTCCTTCTGGTTCTGGAGACAGCGGGGCTTCTCCTTCAGGTTCTGGAGACAGCGGGCATCTCCTTCAGGTTCTGGAGACAGCGGGGCGTCTCCTTCAGGTTCTGGAGACAGCGCAGCTTCTCCTTCCGGTTCTGGAGACAGCGGGGCTTCTCCTTTCGGTTTTGGAGACAGAGGGGTTTCTCCTTCCAGTTCTGGAGACAGCGGGGCATCTCCTTCAGGTTCTGGAGACAGCGGTGCGTCTCCTTCCGGTTCTGGAAACAGGAGGGCGTCTACTTTCGGTTCTGATAACACCTCAGTCTTATCACAGTTCAATTGCAAAAAATGTTGTTGCATTCAAAGTTTAATATCAGTTATACCATTAGTAAGCATGGAAACAGCCACTTCAATGTCAGGTTTAGTTTGAAGGTAAATCTGAGTGTCATCAGTGTAAAGATGGAAATTCACGCCATGATGTCTAAGAATTTTACCAAGTAGGAACATATATTATTATTATTATTATTATTATTATTATTATTATTATTATTATTATTATTATTATTATTATTTATTTCTTAGCAGACACCCTTATCCAGGGTGACTTACAAGATATCACATTATTTTTATATGCAATTACCCATTTATACAGTTATATATACTAAATAAAACAGGCCCCAATATGGAGCCCTGGGGTACCCCCAAGGTAACCGTCCCAGTAACGAACCTAAACCCACCCAGAGAGACAAAGGCTCAGATTTATAAAAGGATTGCTCATGTTTTACGACTGTAAAAAGGGCGCTGAGGGTTCTAAATTCTTGGATGGGATTTATAAAACACAATGGCATAAACACGCAATTAATACGTGATTTGCGGGGGCAATGTCTCTGTGTGCTTTAGCCCTTGATGCATATGTAATTCTGTATATGCATATGTAACTCTGGGGCGTTTTTGAACGAAACCGCTAAAATTGGGAGGGGATTTTGCATATGACGTCTATTAAATATTCTGTCTAATTTATTAAAGCTGCTGTAATTGCAGGCCTCGTATTTACTTGATTATTTTAAGAACTCAGACAGACAGTAGGCTATATAAAAGGCAAGGTGATGTGGGAGAGTTGTCTGCAGCAAGAAGGCGACATCGTTTTCACGAACAAAGAAACATTTAATAACATTTTGCAAAGTGCTAATCAAATGTAAATGATCAATGTAAAAAATGGTTCTTAGAAGCACCTAAAAAGGTCTCCCCACAGTGGCAAAGCAAGGTTCTAACGAGAGCCTTTACTTCTAGAGTGTAGGCATTGTTATAAGAATGGTGGAGGAGATTAAGAAAAGATGGAATGATATTCCGAGGCTCACTAAAGAAAAAGTCTGATATACATGTAATACAATGAGGGCTCATCCTCCATCGTTATTTTAGTAATGCCTACAGAATTTATGTTTTGTAATATGGCATTCTGGTACTCAACAATACTGGGTCAGGCAGTAGTGTTAAATTCAAGTTTGAAAGAAAATGTTAAAAAAAAAAAAAGGACACAGGGACAGATGACACAGTTAGTTTGTAGCTAGAGCAAATACAGTACAGTTGGTTGTAGGCACATCTGAATAATGTAGCTATATTACAGACCATACAGATATGCTTTAAAATCATACACAGAGTCAGAAATACAGACATACATAAGAAATAGGAGAGTTGTAACTGCATAAGAAGATATAAGTCGTAGTTAAACTGAAGACTGTTCGTATGAAGCTGTATGGAGTTATTGTTGCTGAACATATTCCTGTACAATGGAAGGATTTTCCACCTGTTTGACTGCCATGGATGTAAGTAAATAAAACTTATTGTTTCTGAAGTTTGAAAAGTCTATACCCCTGGAATTATTCTATACAAAATAAGAAGTTGAACTAATATGCGAAGCACAGTAACTAGATGATGTGTCATAATGTATAAGCAACCTAGACTATCAAATTATCAGTGTTTTTTTTTTTCGGCACTGGTATGACTGCAGTGATTTTAAATGCTGAAGGCACAACTCCAGAGCTCAAAGACTCATTTATGATATTAGTCAGCAACGGGCAGAGAGCTGAAAAGCAGGAACAAACTAGAAAAGTAGGAATGGGGTCTAACAAGCAAGTAGTGGGTTGAATTTTTGGAATCAGTTCAGTCAGGCTTAGGGAGGTAACCTGGACAAAATGAATAAAGGGAATACCAATAAACTCAAGCAGAGGGTAAAACGAAATAATTGGTGTGTCGAAAACTGGAAGTTTACTTGTAATGTTTTCAATCAAGGAGACACAAGGAATAGTGGAAACAATGGTATCAGTGAACATAGCGTGGTCAAATGACCTTAAGTTACAAAAAGTAATTAATCGGTTGGGATTAGATGGAAGGAAAGGGAGTTCCAAATCAAACAAAATGGCCATGTGATCAGAGATAACTAAGTCAAGTATCTGCAAATTAGAAGCTGGTGGGCCACTAAGTAATAACTAAGTCCAAAGTGTGGCCCTTATTATAAGTAGGGGCATTGACTAGCTGGGAGTGACCAAAACAGTCCAAGAGTGCTAAACATTTGACTGCCAGAGGAGTATTGGGAATCAATATGAATATTAAAATCCTGTTAAATTTAGGACACAATAGAGATAATAGATCAACAAATTCAGTGAGAAAGGAATCATTTTGCTAGGAGGTTGATAAATAAGAGCCATAACCAGTGGCTGGTTAAAAGTCACTTTGAAAACCAGACACTCAAATGATAAAAACAGGGACAGGAAAAGGGGTTAAGTTAAAATCCAAATGATATACAACTGCTAGCCTGCCACCATGGCCTGAAGAGTGGGATTTTTCAACAAAACCAAAGCCAGGAATAATGACCTGGTTTAACAAGAGGCAGTCGTTTTCTTGGTGCCAGGTTTCAGTTAAACATAGAAAATCAAGATTATTATCTGTGATGAACTCACTCAATAACAAAGCCTTATTATTTAAAGAGTGGGTGTTAAATAAGGCTAGTTTGACTGGTCTGGATAGTAAAGAATGCTTGGTGTTAATTAAAGCAGTACCTGATCTCAGTAGTCTGCGTAGGCAACTAGAGTCAATACCAGAACGAGAGGCCGTCGGCAGGACCAAGTAGTAAAAACATTACTTGTATTAGTAGAAAAAAAACAGAACTTTGGTGTTCCGGAACTTCGGTGCAGTTATCTTGGTCTGCGCAGGACTCCATGCTCTCAGCAGATATTCAGTACATATTTTGAAAGAGTACAAGTGTGATTTAAATGCAGCAATTGAGAAACAGGTTCCTTATTATTATTTATTTCTTAGCAGACACCCTTATCCAGGGCGACTTACAATTGTTACAAGTTATAACATTATTTTTACATACAATCACCCATTTATACAGTTGGGTTTTTACTGGAGCAATCTAGGTAATGTACCTTGCTCAAGGGTACAGCAGCAGTGTCCCCCACCTGGGATTGAACCCATGACCCTCCGGTCAAGTCCAGAGCCCTAACCACTACTCCACACTGCTGCCCTCAGAGACATAAACGATGATTTTCAAATAATCAAGGCACAGTCACAAAATCAGAAGTCAAAACAGGCAGACATTAATAAACAAATGGCAGGCTGCAGGAACACCAGCCACCGCATCCACGGCACAAGCCCCAGGCAAGGCAATCCAAGTCATACCGCAGTCAGTGCAGGCAGAAAATCCCAGGCAGCGGGCAACGCAGGCCGAGATCCAGGCGGAGTTCAAACAGGGATCACAACAGCCACGGGTCACAACAGGCAAGCAGGCAGGCAGAATCCACGGGACAGACGACCAGGCAGGACACATAGCACCGGTAGGAAACCAAAAGCAGTTTGAATTAGGCAGGAGACAACCTAATCCATGGCAGTATGTGCTAACAGGTAGCAAGGTTGGCTGCGGTAAACAACACGGTAGACGGGAATATCAAAAGCAACAAAAATAGGTACAGGGCCACTTGCACACCTTGGATGCAATTCAAATAGTTGCCCTAAAAAATATGTATTAAAAGGTAAAAGATAAAAAACCTGGTAGAGAAGCAGCAGCCAAAAGGTTTCAGCATCCTCTCCTGCACTATTATTGTGGCATTAATCTGAATGTTCTGCGACCATCTACCATAGAGGAAAGTTCTGATGTTTCTAATTAGAGTTTAGATATGGCAAAAACTGTCACCCATACAGTCGGTCTTCCTGAAAACTCTCATAAAAACATGACAAAAAAGAAGTTTGGAAACAAGAAAAGGCCATTCGGCCCATCAAGGCTTGCCATCGTTAGCACACCATTCTCCCATACTGGGGGGGGGGGGGGGGGGTCTAATTTAAAAGCACAGAATCTAGTCTTTTTTTAAATGTTCTCAGTGTTTTAGATTTACGTCCCTTGGTAAGCTATTAGTATAGCCTCTCATAAAAGATTAATGAGGTGTTCCATACAAATGCAGGCTGGCAAGTATGCTACAGAGCAGAAAAGAACACTAAAGTAAATCTAGGGTTAATACTAACCTTGATGAGATTCAGGGGGGGTGGCAATGTCTCCTTGTCATCCACTAACCAGTCTCCCAAGCCTTCTTTCTTTCTCTACTTCCCCCATCCTCTGGGAAAGTGTGAGACCCCAAGGCCAAATCATACCTTCTACCTCTCACTCAACAGACATTGCATCGCCTAGTGAAATAAGTAAAATGACTTGGGAAAACTTTCATTTTGTTTCCTGGAGTGTACATATTGCCTCATTCAATCACTCAAACAGGAGTTGCCAGGTTGGTTTGTGCCTGATAAAAGTCAAACCAATAACCTGTTTTTAAAGTTTATAATTTAAAACTCCAATTGCATAGCATTCGGAGCCGTTCCAGCTTTTAATGCAAGTTTAACTGGATTAATGAGGTGGGGAACAGTTTGTTAAAAAAATAATAGAAATCTGTAACAGTGGGAGATGCAGAAAAATAGAATATGGAGTAACACTTTACACTAAGTGTTCAATTACTGTGAATTTAAACTGTAGTTACTTAGTAAATACCTGTGTACTTACACATAATTACAATGTTATTATGCATAGTGTGGCAAAGTAGGAGGAGGATGTGGGCAGGGCAAAGGCCCTGCACACTAAGAAATGTGTGTTTTGTGGCTGCCCATGCACAGCCACAGGTGCATGTAATAGTTTAATTGGTTTGGGAAGTGTTAAATTGCTTAATTGATATGTGTGATTGTTTTATTGAAAAGTGTGGAAGGTGGCCAGGTGGTAATTGAATGATTGATTGTCAATTACCCTTGGTCACACCTTATCAAAAGGACAAAGGATGAATGTTTGATGTGGGTTGTGTAGGAGAGTGTGGAGCTGAGAAGGAGTGGAACAGAGAGAATACTATGTGAGGAAGGTACCGTTATAGCTGTGCTTGGGTGCTCTTTTGTTTATTTGAAGTTCTGTGTGTTGTGTTTTTGTTCAAACTGTTATTTTGTTCCTGTGTGTTTTGTTTGTTTTTAAATAATAAAAGTGTATAGAAGCGCTTCACTGCAGTTACTGTGTCTGGTGTTACTACTTCTGCCGCTGGCTAGTCTTGACCGGAAGTCACGTTACCACATATGGTGGCAGCTTTTGGATAGCGCCCCCTACTGACCCAGTCAGGAACTGAAAATAAAAAGGAGCATAACTCAAGACCTGCCAGGTTTCCTACATTCTTGTTGCTAGGGATGCTAATGAACATTTTAGTCTGCCCAGCCATGAGCAAGCCAAGCTAAGGCAACTGTGCCTTCATGGGTTGACAAAAGTTTTGGAGGACTGGGATGACTTGCAGAAACGGAGCAAGAGTTGCCGGAGCCAGAGTTGCCTGCACCAGAACCAGAGCTGTCTGCACCGGAACCAGAGTTGCCTGCACTAGAACCAGAATTGCCTGCACCAGAACCAGAGTTGCCTGCACCAGAACCAGAGTTGCCTCCACCGGAACCAGAGAAGCCCCACTGACTCCAGAACCGGAAGGAGACGCCCCGCTGTCTGTCTGAAGCCTGGGTAATACCTGTGTGGTTGGACCTGAAAACTTGAAAGGTATTTTGAAACATGTAACCTGTATTGTGTTTTGTTGAATCGGTAAATGGCTTAGTTGTCCGGTTGATAGCTAAGACTGAAAAGTTTAGTTGGCACTCCTAGATGGAGTTAGGCTTTTGTTTTGTTCCAGTGTTTGTTGTGCTTAATAAAAGTACACAGAAAGCTCTTAAAACACAATAGTTACAAAATTTGTGCCATCAGCAATTGGTGCTATCTATGATTAAAGACAATTTATATTTTAAGTATGATGTTTAATTTGGAGTTGGGAACACAATTACACATACTGTAGGTGCTTGAATTGCAATTATTATGCAAATGTGATTTAGATAACAAACATTTATCTTTGTTAACTATTTAAGCAATACTCTCTGTAAACCTGGTGGGTTTGCAGTTGTCTGTGGGGTGTTGTCTGTCTGCCTTGTGACATTCCAAAAAGTCATAAAGATAATGGGACCTCTCTCTCTCTCTCTCTCTCTCTCTCTCTCTCTCTCTCTCTCTCTCTCTCTCTCTCTCTCTATATATATATATATATATATATATATATATATATATATATATATATATATATATATATATATATTAGAGGTCAGCACGGGTACCCTCCAGGTTTTAAATTACCCGACGCTACCCGGGTCTCTTTTTACTACCCAGGTATCGATTATTAATTTGAGAATTTAAAGAAAATGTAGAAAATATGACAATGCAGTTAATGCCTGTCTCTGGCCAGTGTAATAAAGGCAAGATTAAAACAAGGTTTGCATGAAGCCTTTTATTAACTGACAGGATATCAATGTTTTACAGAAAACAATAACACACAGCGAGCGGCAAGTACGCCTCAATAATAATAACTGCTGCGACTATTCTCAGGAACGGAATCGGAAAGAAAACAACATTACAACATCCTGTTGGGTTTATGTCAGTGGTAACTCTGTGATCCATTAATAATAACTGTGTGGCTTCCAATACGAATGTTGTAGCTACAGTTATTGCGCAGATATAGTTTCTTACCAAAAAGATCAAATAAGTAGCCTTTATTTAAAAATAAATAAGCAAATAAATAAAATAAAAATAATGTGGAGCACAATAAGTAAGTGTGCCTCCTCCTTGAATTAAATATTTCCTTGGCAGAGTTTGCAAATTCAGTTTTCTCCTGCTTGGTAAAGAAATTCCACACAATGCTTTGCTTGGATGCCATTGTTAATTCACAAGACACAATTTAGTGATCAGAAACGGCACGTTATTGTTACAACCAAACAGATGCACAAGTCCCACTAACTCTTTTACGACTGCCGTCAAAAACCAGCTGCCTCAATTTACGGTAACTCCGATAATGTAATAGCGGTGCTGTACTATTACATTAATTTTAAAACTGAATCTAACAGCCATGTTAACAACAACAACAACAACAACAGCGGAATGTGGCCAACTATTAATTAATTAATGAATGAATGAATTAATTTATTATTATTATTATTATTATTATTATTATTATTATTATTATTATTATTATTATTATTTCAATGTTTGTAGTACTGAAAAAGATTACACAAGTGTATAGATCTGAAGGGACTAAATGTAAGAACATAAGAACATAAGAACGTTTACAAATGAGAGGAGGCCATTCAGCCCATCTTGCTTGTTTGGTTGTTAGCAGCTTATTGATCCCAGAATCTCATCAAGCAGCTTCTTGAATGATCCCAGGGTATCAGCTTCAACAACATTACTGGGGAGTTGGTTCCAGACCCTCACAATTCTCTGTGTAAAAAAATGCCTCCTATTTTATTTATTTTATTTTATTTATTTCTTAGCCGACGCCCTTATCCAGGGCGACTTACAATTGTTACAAGATATCACATTATTTTTACATACAAATACTCATTAATACAGTTGGGTTTTTACTGAAGCAATCTAGGTAAAGTACCTTGCTCAAGGGTACAGCAGCAGTGTCCCCCAACTGGGATTGAACCCACGACCCTCCGGTCAAGAGTTCAGAGCCCTAACCACTACTCCATATTTTCTGTTCTGAATGGCCCTTTATCTAATCTCCATTTGTGACCCTTGGTCCTTGTTTCTTTTTTCAGGTCAATGTGTACTCTATAGTATTTAAATATGTATCATGCACTTAAAACATTAATATACAACAACAGCGGAATATGGCCAATACATGTCGCAAAGAATCCTGTAGCATGAAACTCATTTAACATTAATAACTATTTAAACAGAGATGTTTTGTATTATTATTATTATTATTATTATTATTATTATTATTATTATTATTATTATTATTATTATTATTAATAATGTATTTATTTATTTAATCATTACCCAAAAAAGACCCAGGTATCTATTACCCTTGCCGACCGCTAATATATAATAATAATAAAAATAATAATAATAATATATGAAAAATGTTAACTCCGATAACACAAACAACAGGAATTGCAGCTTGCCAGTTTATAAGAGGTTGTCGGATAAATAGCAAAAAAGAAGAAAAAAGATTAAAAATGATAAAACAATTAAGCAATGCAACCACAAACAAATATTATTTATTTATTTAGCAGACGCTTTTATCCAAGGCGATTTACAGAGACTAGAGAGTGTGAACTATGCATCAGCTGCGGAGTCACTTACAACAATGTCTCACCCCGAAAGACGGAGCACAAGGAGGTTAAGTGACTTGCTCAGGGTCACACAGTGAGTGAGTCAGGATTTGAACTGAGGACCTCCTGATTACAAGCTCTTTTCTTTAACCACTGGACCACAATAATAATATACACATAGCAGATCTATCTGGACTATTATAAAAGAAAATAAATAATACAATGTCACCATAACAACCTAATGTATTAGATTGTGAAATGAACTGTATTTATGTATTGTAAAAATGAACTGTATTTATATATTGTAAAAATGAACTGTATTTATATATTGTAAAAATGAACTGTATTTATATATTGTCCCTGTTAATGCTCTGTCTACTCTCTCGCCTCCTCTCCCTCACTGCTTCAAAACTCCTTTTTATTTCCTGGCATCTCATTGGCTAGTACCCTTGGAACGGGGGTATATTAACCTTCGATACACGACCGGGAAATAAAAAGTACCGGCATGAGTGCCTTTTCACCTGGACAGATATCCTTATGCCACCTGCTCAAGAAACCAGCACCAGAAGACAAGATTTTTTCAGTTTTGAACATAACCAAGAAAAGTCTGAATAAACTAAGTAAAAGATATGTAACAATAGATGACAGGCAGCTAGAAACGGAGTGCGAGGAAATAAACACACAAAACAAACACCAAGTGGACAGTCACAGTATTTGAACAGTGGGCTGGGCACAATAACATCACTGTTGTCTGGCACAATTAAATAATCACCTTCGTAAATTTTACGCGGAGGTCAGAACAGCCGCAAGAGAAAATTGCTCTATGGCCAGCTACTGTTCTCTGTGCGTGGCTTAAACCACCACCTCACAAGATCGAACGATAGCTCAACATACACACAGACCTCACCTTCAACCCAAGCAACTGCACATTTAACTGTCCTATAAACTTCATAACCCAGAAGAAATAATTGTCTTTACCAACCTCATAAGACAGTGTTTTGCTTAAAGACATTTTTTTGTTTGTTTTGAAAAAATAAATAAAACTTCTATGTCTTTTTTCATAACAGTTGCCCATTTGCTAAGTGCAATAAAACCCTCTAGGGCATGGCAATACCAGACCTTCCAGGGGCTATAAGGCTGTGGTGTCGTCCCTTATTATGCCCCTTGGGCGGTCCGGTATTGCCCAATACCGCCCACCCTGTCGGGCCTTATTGCTTACATCAACACACTGAACAGCCCACGTGACACTACCAGCAATGGTAATGCACGGAGCATATACAACACAGTGTACGGAAACTGGCAGGTTGTACAATCTCTGAACTAATCTCTGTTCAATAATAAACCAATGCTGCTGAAGAGCTTGATATTGGTGGATAAACGGGTAACGGGGATTAGCGGTGAACTGGGATAAAAATAATAATTGGGAAGAAAACCGGGGTAAAAATCATTGGCGACAACTACATTTATAAAAAAACAAAAAACAACAATCATAGGCCAGATTTTCCAAGCACTGATTCATATACTGTATATATTGAGCAGAACAGACAGGAGGAATAAAAATAAATACGACAACATCTTGGATTTCATTAATTTTCCAAGGTCTGTGTCTGAGAGAGGTGGATAATGTGCAGAGGTGTCTTTTTGTGTTTTTCTGTAACATTTACAAACCGCTAAAAATACATTATTTTAAGTGACAAAGTCGGGGTGACTGAGTATAGATTTATTTATTTGTTTTGCTGTCTTCCAGTTCATTTAATTGTTCAAATCGGCATGTCTGCTTAATACTTTGGGATTTTTTGCAGGTAATTGGTTTCATAGTTACAGCTGTACATCAGTAACTGTAAAAGCAAGATGGCTACCGTCCGATACTTTAAATTGTGTGAGGCAGCGCTGTTTAGATGGCTTACCAAAAGAGTTTCCGTAGAGACATTCATGTTCGCACTCTCGTCATTTTGCTTCAAAAGGATTCATTATTTAACTACTGCTCATTTGTTTTCTTCAAAAACAAATCTCTTTATTAATTTAAAAACATGATTGTAAAAAACACTAACCTGTCTTCATCAGGTTCACATTCACAATCAAATTATAATTAAATAATTAAAACTATGACTACTGTAATTATGCAATACAACAATTATGTTATTTTTTTATTCACTATTTATGTACATTGTATATGATAAAAAGGCTATTCATGTACACCGCTTTAAATGTTTCTGTTTCTTCAGATGTAATAACAATTGTTATTTTTGGAGATTACTATTTGTTGTGTGTCTTTGTTATAAATGTCAATACGTGTTTGTAAATAAACACCAGGTTTTACACTAATACAAAATCAAACTCATTATCTTGATCTAGCATATCTTTGTGGATAGTATTTATTCTTTATTTTGCTGTTTGTTTGGGTTAAATTAAGAGTGAGCCGCAGTTACTTTGGTCTTCCTACAATGTATCAGACTTAACCAATCACTTCAGCACCCACCAACTTGTTCTTGTATGTTTTTTCTTCAGTGTCCCATCAATGGCTCTGTCATCATGCTCTGTTTAAAATCGTGAGCCTTGAACTTGATTAACACACAGCCATTTGTCATCATTAGCATGTGTTACATTGGTAGTTGCGCAGATGCAAATGAAGCCAGATGGACAAATGTAATTATAGTTTAAAACGTGAATGCACATTTTAAAAAGTAATTTTAAAAAGTCAGAGGAAGCTATATTTATTGAACAGACTGGATGGACTGGGTGGTTACCAGCTGGTATTATTGCTAAACAAGTTTCTTGGCATTTTACAGAATCCTTTGGCAGCAGTGATATTTTATATTCGTATTGGAAACAAAAAAATATAATGACACAGCTATTAATAGCAAGTAATACATTTCCATCAGTAGGTGTTAGGACAGTGTTGGAGGATAGTGTATTAGTGCTATAGGGCAGCAGTGTGGAGTAGTGGTTAGGGCTCTGGACTCTTGACCGGAGGGTTGTGGGTTCAATCCCCAGTGGGGGACACTGCTGCTGTACCCTTGAGCAAGGTACTTTACCTAGATTGCTCCAGTAAAAACCCAACTGTATAAATGGGTAATTGTATGTAAAAAATAATGTGATATCTGTATAATGTGAAATAATGTGACATCTTGTAACAATTGTAAGTCGCCCTGGATAAGGGCGTCTGCTAAGAAATAAATAATAATAATAATAATATATATCTTATTGTTTTGGCCAATTTGACAATAACCCGAGTTACGTAAAGCAGGGGGTTAAAGAGTGTCTTTGGTCCAGAGTGGCCCACCTATTAAAGGCTCACCTAGTAGTCTGAGAGCTGACAAGACAGATACATTAGCAACATCCAAGACTGTGCCATTTCAATAGCTGTGTCCCAGAGTAACTCCAATCAACCCTGTCAGGAAGAAAAGAAATCGCATCCCTGACTTGATGCCATAAACTGATGCCATATTATTTTGCTCTTGTATTATTTCTAATCTTTTTGTATTATTATCTTATTTTTCTGCTGATTGCCTGCAGGTATTTTCATGTGAAGACATATTGGGATTTAACCTTTATATGCTGAAAAATAAATAAATAAATATAACATATCTAACAGAGAGAACACCACCACAGGGGACTGCTATGAAATGGAAATAGAATCAGGCTGACTCAAAGCATTTGCTCTGTACATTAAACCACAGTTCATCTAACACCAAAGCCTCATTCTAGACCTACATTATATTGTAAACACAGTGCATGTGTCGATCACTATAAAAAGCATCAATACCGGAAATAAATGCTGTAAGCAGTATTGTTCAGGGTTAAGCGTGTTGGGTTAGTAATCTGAAAGTAACGTGAGAGACATGGCAATACATGTGGGATTACTATCGTAATGACAGGCTAGTGATGGGATTCCATCTGAAAACCCAAGACCTTCAGCCATGTGGCTGCCAACCCCTAGGCAGAAAGACCAAGCTGATGGATTACTTGTCACTTCTTTGCATAGATAGCCACACAATATACAAGTCACTACTGCAGTCAAGGTCAGGTGCATACAAGTGCATCTAAATTCTGCAGTAAGGTACAGCAAATCTCCAACCGGTCAATAAGGATCTTACTGTGCTATGTCAGTGATGCTAATAGTTTCTTGTACCTTGTGCTAGTAACTCAATATGGGGTAATACATATGCCCTGTTACATATGCATTGCCTCAGCCTCCTCCCCCCCCCCCCCTCCGACCCCCCCTGAACCTATCACTGTCCCTAGCTTAAATTGGGAAACTACAAAAAAAAAAAAAAAAAGAAACGGGCAACTGTTCACTAAAACTAGAAGATGATTAGAATAATACATGTGTTTTGATGATGCTCAAAACATTTTAAGCATGGTATTTTATGAAAATACATTAATTAGAAAATGTGTCTTTGTCACATTACATTAAGAGCTCTAGGCTTTGCAACTGTTGCCATAGCAACATGATTCTTTCCTAATCTATTTTGTTAATCGGCATCTCCAATACAGCATATATGCAAAATAAGCATTAGATTCCACTCTGTCAGAGTATTAGTTAATTTTAAACACACTGTACATGGATTATTAACGATATACACCTGGTCAAAACTGAACACAGGAGACTGAAGGCATTGGGGGCTGAGGAAATACCCCCTTGTAATCCAAGAAAACTTCACAGGCAAGGTTTTTGTTAACAAGGACATGTTCAAACTACTGTGGCACATGGAACCAAAAAGTGGGACTACAGTCCTGTATACCCTTCTCTTACCATTACGATTTGTGCAATCATTCTGAGTTGGTCCACCGGTTCAATGGAATAAAACAGTAGCCAACAGTTCTGAAAGGTGGTAGAGTCACTATATTTTTCAAGACACATAGCTAAACAGTTAAATCTATCACAGCAATAGAACAAAATGTGATTTTAAAATTGTGTTTTACTATTCAGTGATTTTAAAATCAAATCAACAGAATATTACCAATAACGGAAATATATATATATATATATATATATATATATATATATATATATATATATATATATTATTTACATATATAAAGCATTACCATGTTTTATATTAAAAGGACTTTGGTCCATTGGTCTGTTTAATAGTTCATGACAGGCTTGCCCATTTTTGATTAAGAAGCAGCTCAGCAAATTAGATATTTGGGAATTTACAAATGTGATGCCAAGGTTAAATGCATTGTCTTTAACTGCTCTAGTAAAGAATTGCAATATGTCACAATACAAGCTGTATCAAACTAACAGTGACACCAAGAGCCTGACCTGCTCTATCTAAAAAGCTCTACTGTGTCGCAGACAAAGAGCTGCCAAGTGCTTGCATGCCTGCCAGTTGTGCTTGCAAGCCATTCCCAGTCCCATCTGTGTAAAACAAAGGAATTCTACTTTAAAATGCGATTTCTAAAATAAGAGATGGAGGGAAACCATTTGGGTTCAAAATCTGCTGATACCGAACAAAAAGGGTTCATGACCCATACAGAAACAATAATGAACAGTGGCCCCATCCCTCATTGTCAAGATGTACGACAAATTAACAAATCCCCTAATTAAAAGATTTTTTCTTGACAAGCCAGATGTATTGTACTCGTGACAGCCTGGCACACGCTTCCCTTAGCCCCCCCCCCCCCCCCCCCCACACACACACACACACACCCCACACACCCCACACACACACACTTTAATTGCTTAATATAAATAAATGTGTCTGACTCCACAGCACCCCTTGGGACACTTTCGGCTGGCTGGCTGTCGGGTGGGGAGGTTCTAACAGTCCCACTGTCTGGTCTTCCCCTCGGCCCCTATTGAAGCCACAAGGTGCAGCAGCCGGCTGGATCCCCAACTGCAAAGGTGAAAGGGGGAGACTGCGAGAGGTCAGCAGCGATTAGGTTGCCTTGGGAGGTGTGTCAAGTCCTCTTTCGTGTATTTATTTATTCATATATTCACTTGTGCAGTCATTCATGATAATGCTCAATACCGTCTTTGTAAAACCACATCGTTCTAGATTATTAACACAGTAGGTTGTAGATTTTGATTATTTTGATCATGCCATTGTATTTCCATGCTTTAAAAAAAGTGCATGTTGATACTTTGACTTTTACAATGGTGTTCTGTGAGAAAAACAGTCATAAAAATGGGTCCTGGGGCAATTGGCAACAAGTCACATCAAATAGAAACATCCCAATAGAAATAATAATATGCTTTCCATTTAATATGTTCTTGCAGAACTGTAAAAATAAAAGGTCCTTTGAATACACACATTCAGAACAACATCTAACAAACATCTAACAAAGATTATTTGGTTTTAAAATGCTAGAGAATAAACTTTGTATTTTTCTTTTTCTTTTTTTGGAACCAGATATATAAGTAATTCCAGACCCATGTCCATGGGCCCTTCCTCTGAAAGATTATTGTACATTGATCAAAGACTAAACATCACCAAGACTATCACAAACCTCAAAGTACTCTCCTTCCTATTTTCTATCTATCTTGCATTTATATTGTGCCCTTCATGTGTTCACATAAAAAGAACAAAAGGACAGTTCTAACATTTACAATAGAACCTGTTATATCCAATTTAATTGGTTCCAGGGGTCCGTTGGATATGTGAAAATATTTTATCTCTATACTTAATTAAAAACATCAGATACATCAGTGTGTCTAAAACAACAACATCATTGACTGAGGACGTGTTTGTACTATATGAAAATATAATGGTTGTAAATATGCCCTAGCTTTACACTTTATGGTAAAATTACTTAGGAACTAAATTATTATTAAAATGTAGTCTTGCCAATTAGTTTTGAAATTTGCTTTGTTATATGTCTGACGGAGAAAGGTTAAAAAGACCTCCATCCCCCCCCCCCCCCCACATCAAAGCTAAAAAGAGCCCCAGCACTTTGTTTTCACTGCACTGATGAATAGTTACTCCTGTGGTACTGAAACACTGCGTGGGTTAGCACAAGTCTTTTTTTTCCTTTCTTCTTCTGCCCTGTGACAAGACCCGGTGCTGTCGAAATCAGTGATTGTAAGGGTAATGTTTTCTTTCCTTGTTTTTAGAGTTAGATCACTTCTCTGTCTCTGGTAGCCAGGTGGACTTGTACTTACTTGCATAATGCTAGTTACATAACAAGCTACATTTAAAACTGAAAAATTATAAATACATTTCTTTGTCCAAAACCCTGTCAAAGAAAAGTGCAAATAGACAGTTAAACACCTTAATGTGAAGTTCTGGCAACACTTTACATTAAGTGCATCCAACTGCATGGTAATAACCCTACAATAACTCATTCATTATACATACGTTTGGCTGTTGCCAGCACATTTTGTAACTAAACTGTATCTATAGCTGTGGTTGTAATTACAGTTTGTTACAGACACCTAATGTAAGGTGTTACCCAAGTTTTCGACCATTGACAACATAATGTCAGTTATCCACTTACCTTAGTGATTTTTACTACTGTACATGGCTCTATACAGGTTTGTTTTACATTGGGAACCTTGAATCTAGTCTTTTTTTTTTAAATATCAATAAATAAATAAATATAATAATAGTAGGATGTACTGTAACTAAACATTAACTAATATCTCTGCTCTCACACAAGGATGAAAACCTGTTGTAACCGCAGATACATTGCTTATTAATAATCAAATAATGTATAAAAATATTTACACACTGGCAATGGTTTTGGTTGTAAAAAATATATGCTTTCTCTTCCCTATGTATATCAATCGGTAGCGAAGCACTCGACCATGTACATCTTCAGTTACTGTCCTTTCCAGTGTAAATACAACTTTTTGTAAAAGCAGACAGAAGCAATCACTAAATCTGTCTCATCAGACTGCAGTGGCCCATTGGGATTCTGTCAGCCACAGATATTAAAGGATCATGTCTCCAACTCGCCTGGATGGAGGGAATTGCTTTACAAGCATTGTTAGTACTATCATAAAGCCTTCGAAGCCCATGAGGGAAGAATAAGAGAGAGGGATAATATAAGAGAGGCAAATCAAAGAAAGCCAGTGTAAAGTTACATCCAGAGCATGTTGAGCCTTGCTATAGCGTCAGGTTAAAAGTTTAGATATAATTACACAAGGGGTATTTTAATATACGGTGTGCATTCCACACTCTGCAGAGACATGCCTAAGTTTAAATGAGAAAGGGTATTTGGAAGATGCACGCGTGGTAATATATTATTGGTTTCTTCCTTTGTTGCAGCTGTGCTGCACACAAGGCGCTTTGTCAGTTGCATTGAACCTGATGCGGGCACAAAAGAGTCTTTGTTGCCTTGGCTCAGAGAGAGAGATGTATTTCTCTGGGAGCTTGAAATAAGGGACAGCGATGTTGAAAAAAGGCTTCAGGTTTTCACAGAGGATGTAATTAAAGCTAAAGTAACAAATATACCCTTCAAACCCCAGGGGGAAAACCTATATACTGTATGTGGAATGTTTGTAAAAAGGTGGTAATATATATTTTACGAACGCACCTCTTTTGTACATGTATTTAAGGGATGTTTCATATCCAAAGTATAACAATACACTGCCCTCAATTATTATTATTATTATTATTATTATTATTATTATTATTATTATTATTATTATTATTATTATTTAGCAGACACCTTTATCCAAAGCAACTTACAGAAAATTAAACAAAATATAAAAGTATATAAATTACAGGCAATAAAAATCCAAAGCAAACACAAATATACAATATATACAACATAAATAAAAAGGAAAAAATACAAAAACGATATAAATATATTTAAATAGGAATTTACAAACAAAGATTGAACTAGTTGATATAATAATAACTATAACTTATAATGTAATTAAATATATAGCATTATAGACATATACGGGGTAATATATTTATCATCAATATTATATAACAGTAATACGCAAAATATTGCCATGTGAGAACCCTTATTACACTATATTTTTCAAAACATACATAGCATTGTATTTTGTTTTTCATAATGGATAAGGAACTTTACTGATCAGTATTTATAGACTGCAATGAATAAACATAGCTTGGGGAGACATATGGACCAACGCTCCTTCGTTTCTAATTACAATAAGAATGAAACTGCCTCAAAGCCAAGTGTAGGGATGGGAGTGACAGTCAAATGTCCTGCTTGATTGACCTATCAGTCTCCCTCCTCATACTCTCCTGACCTCTCCCCTCCACTGCAGCAGCAGTGATAGTTCGTTTGTGTCATCCAGCAGTGTCCAATTTGATTGGGACATATTCTCATTCCTCCCACGTATGGCAATTATAGAAGCACTATCTAAAGCCTTTGTCGTTTTGACTTTCTTATAATTACACTGCACTCAGATTCAGACTGGCCAGAAAGAGGCAAAAAGTTAGCTGTTCTGACCTCTGGTGGGGTGGATAACAGTACCTTATACAATATGCTAACATGTGTACATTAAAATGTACATTGCACAGTACAACTCAATCAGTGTAGATGAAGGGGAGACAGGTTAAAGAAGGATTTTTAAGCCTTGACACAATTGAGACATGGATTGTGTACTATGTGTGCCATTCAGAGGGTAAATGGGCAAGACAAAAGATTTAAGTGGCTTTGAACGATGTATGATAGTAGGTGCCAGGCACATCGGTTTGAATGTGTCAAGAACTGCAATGCTGCTGGGTTTTTCACGCTCAGCAGTTTCTCGTGTGTATCAAGGATGGTCCACCACCCAAAGGACATCCAGCCAACAGCAGGCCAGTGGTCGAAAATGGCTCATTGATGAAAGAGGCCAAAGGAGGCTGACCCGAATTGTGCAGAGCAACAGACGGGCTAGAGTTAGTCAACTGACAGTCCAGTACAACACTGGTGCCGAAAGACCCATAAAAGAATGTACAACTCGTTGTACCTTGACACAAATGTGGTATGGCAGCCGATGACCCAACAGAGTTCCACTTCTTTCAGCAAAAAACAAGAAACTGCGGTTGCAGTGGGTTAAGGAACAAAAACACTGGACACTGGAGGATTGGAAAAACATTGCCTGATCTGATGAATCCCAGTTCCTGCTGTTTCACGCTGATGGGAGGACATGTGCTAACATGTGTACATTAAAATGTATATTGCACAGTACAATTCAATGCACATATATATACAGTATATACAGTGCCTTGCAAAAATATTCAGGCCCCTGACCAATTCTCTCATATTACTGAATTACAAATGATACATTGAAATTTCGTTCTGTTTGATATTTTATTTTAAAACACTGAAACTCAAAATCAATTATTGTAAGGTGACATTGGTTTTATGTTGGGAAATATTTTTAAGAAAAATAAAAAAACTGAAATATCTTGCTTGAATAAGTATTCAACCCCTGTGCTGTGGAAGCTCCCAGTTTACACCGATAAAGAAAGAAATTGCCCTAACGAGGACACAATTACCTTACCATTGGCCTCCACCTGTGAACTATTAAAGTTGCTGTCACATTTTCTGGATAAAACCCCCACTGTTGAAGGATCATTGGTCAGGCTGTGAATCTGAAGGAAAATGAAGACCAAAGAGCATTCTACAGAAGTTAGAGATAAAGTAATACAAATGCATAGATTAGGGAAAGGGTACAAAATAATATCCAAGTGTTTGTATATCCCAGTGAGCACAGTTGGATCAATAATCAGGAGGTGGAAGCTGCATCACACCACCCAGGCACTGCCAAGAAAAGGCTGTCCCTCAAAACTCAGCACTCAGACAAGAAGGAGACTTGTGAGAGAAGCCACAGAGAGGCCAACAATCACTTTGAAGGAGCTACAAAGTTCAGTGGCTGGGAGTGGAGTAATGGTGCACCAGTCAACCATATCAAGAGCTCTGCATAACACTGACCTGTATGGGATGGCAAGAAAGAAGCCGTTACTTAAAAAGTACCATCTGAAAGCACGTCTGGAGTTTGCCAGAAAGCATGAGAGTGACCCAGCTGCGATGTGGGAAAAGGTTTTGTGGTCAGATGAGACCAGGATAGAGCTTTTTGGCCAAAACTCAGCGCTATGTGTGGCGCAAACCTAACACTGCCCATGCCTCAAGACACACCATCCCTACAGTGAAGTATGGTGGTGGCAGCATCATGCTGTGGGGATGCTTCTCATCAGAAGGGACTGGGCATCTTGTTAAAATTGAAAGAAGAATGGATGGAGCAAAATACAGGGAAATACTGCAAGAGAACCTGCTTCAGTCCGCTAAAAAACTGAAGCTTGGGAGGAAATTCACCTTTCAGCAGGACAATGATCCCAAGCACAAGGCCAAAGCAACATTGGAGTGGCTCAAGAACAAAAAGGTGAATGTCCTGCAGTGGCCCAGTCAAAGTCCTGATCTCAATCCCATTGAGAATCTGTGGCACTATTTGAAAATTGCGGTCCACAAGCGTCGTCCAACCAACCTGAAGCAAATCTGCCAAGAAGAATGGGCCAAAATCACTCCGACACTGTGTGCAAAGCTGGTACATACTTACCCCAAAAGACTTAAAGCTGTTATTGCAGCGAAAGGTGGCTCTACCAAATATTAATGTGTGGGGGTTGAATACTTATGCAAGCAAGATATTTCATTTTTTTATTTTTCTTAAAAATATTTCCCAACATAAAACCAATGTCACCTTACAATAATTGATTTTGAGTTTCAGTGTTTTAAAATAAAATATCAAACAGAACGAAATTTCAATGTACCATTTGTAATTCAGTAATATGAGAGAATTGGTCAGGGGTGTGAATACTTTTGCAAGGCACTGTATATATATATATATATATATATATATATATATATATATATATATATATATATATATATATATATATATATATATATACTGTATGTGTTCATTGAATTGTACTATATATTATAAAATGCATCAGCCCCTTAGTATCATTATTATTATTATTATTTGTTTATTTAGCAGATGCCTTTATCCAAGGCAACTTACAGAGACTTGGGTGTGTGAACTATGCATCAGCTGCAGAGTCACTTACAACTACGTCTCACCCAAAAGACGGAGCACAAGGAGGTTAAGTGACTTGCTCAGGATCACACAATGAGTCAGTGGCTGAGGTGGGATTTGAACCGGGGAACCCAGTTTCTTATTTCTTCTTCTTTTCTTCTGCCGAGCAGCACATTCCTCGTTGTATTCTTTCTCGCCTGTCTATCTCTCAATGTGCCCAGCAAACTGGAAGAGGCCTCCAGGTCACAGTTTGTGTCCCTTGTAAATATCAGCAGACCGTGAGCCCATCTGAACCCATCCCTAACCATTCTTAATCAGGGAATAATACAGAGAAAGGGGGATTTTAAAAGTCTGCCCCAGGACTTTTTGTAATTGTTTTAGTGCAAGTCAAATCAACATGGCAAAAAGCTAATAGGGGACTAAAAAGCAAATGCTTTGCTGGGATTAAGATTGGGATCTTTTGTCACTTTTGTTAACCACACAGGAGAGTGGCGCAGGTCAGATCTGTTTTATCCCTCTTCACCCTCTTTTACTGGTGAAGGAACTTCCCCTAGCAACACAGTTATGCCATTACAGCAAATACGAAAGGATATTATTATTATTTATTATTATTTATTTCTTAGCTGACGCCCTTATCCAGGGCGACTTACAACTGTTACAAGTTATAACATTATTTTTACATACAATTACCCATTTATACAGTTGGGTTTTTACTGGAGCAATCTAGGTAAAGTACCTTGCTCAAGGGTACAGCAAAAATAGATTTTCTTTTGCACTTGTTTTCTTATATGCTGTTCAAAACCATGGATATTGAAACTCAAATATCTAAATAATTTTTGGTGCTACTGTATACTGGGTACTAAAATTACAAATTAAAAAAAAACATTACATTACAGATTTTTGGCAAGGCTTGGACTACCTCAATAACTGCAGTCACTCTCACCCACAACCCCTTTTAATATAATTCCTATTAAAAAGTCATTTTCCAACAGCAATGAATGTAGTTGAATAAACTATTGTGTCATTGCCATGTACTCTATGAAAAAATGTGCAGATAACCTGAAGATCCTCACTTCAACTTTCAGGTTGAGAAATGTTGATCAATACAGACAGGTGGTTTCTAGTATAGAGGGAAATCTAATCCAGGGTTACTGTGAATGCTTTGAAATTCGCTGATCTGGAAACTACATCTGCTTTCCACATGGCAGGGATCTACAGGGAAGAATAACCTTTTAGCATCACACCATATCAACTTCCACCACCATAGTCTTCACTATGACACAACATATATGTGTTTATTAGGATTTTATTTTATTTTACTTATTGGAACAAAGATAAGGTAAGTGGAAAACTGTATAATTTGAATATTTGATTAATATAAAAAAAAATCAATGGAACTAGTTAGCAGCAGCAGTGTCCCCATCGTGATTTGAACCCACGACCCTCCGGTCAAGAGTCCAGAGTCCTAACCACTACTCCACTGTGGAGTAGTGGTTAGGGCTCTGGACTCTGGACTGTCAAGGCTAATTGAAGGTTAATTGATGAAAAGTCATGTGAGTTGTTGCCTGGTGGCATTGAAGTAGAAGCATCCTTTCACTTTTTTGCCTGTACTGTAATATACTATACTGTACTTTGCTATACTACAAGTGATGGACAAAATGAAATATTTTCTACAGAAGTTGTTTTACCTTTATGGAACAGCCACTGGGTATATTTGCAGAAGTGAACTATTGTCTATTGGCTTTATTTCTTGTCACATTCTTAATTTTTGGGATTAAGGTCATTTTTCTTTCGTTGTGTCCATTTTTTTAATGTTCCATTATAGGTGAAACAACTTCCGTAGTAAATATTTTATTTTTTGTCTGGCTGTCATTTGTAGGTCCAATTCCCAGCCTAGAGACCCTTGTACTTTCCACTGGTACTGATGCTGCCTTGTGTTATATTACAACATGTATCTGGGACTGCCTTGGTAGAAAAGCTCCTTTCTGTCTTCTAGATAGATCGGTACTTTCTTAAATCAAAATCCTCCTCTGGCACTGCTTTTGTTGAAACAAAGAAAACAGAAATATGAGAGATTTATTATTATTATTATTATTATTATTATTATTATTATTATTATTATTATTATTATTATTATTATTTAGACAGAGAAGAATGGCAATATAATGTTCAAACTCAAAAATAATATTTCAAAGAAGGCTGTTCCCCAGCAGTTGATTGACTTGAATAATGAATATAAAAACAAGCAATTTTATGTTTGTATAGCCTACTAGATGGCACAACAGAACAGTTATACAGAGACTGTCCATCACTTTGACCCACAGTACCTCATAAATATTTAATTCTATTGCATAAGAGAATTGAAGAGAAAGAGAGAGAGAGAGCAAAAGAGAGAGGGGGAGAGAGAGATCTTGCTGACTGAATGATAGTTAGACTATGGGGGGGGAATTCACAAAGCCATTCGCTGTAATATACTGGCACTGTTTTTTTCTGTAAGGAGAAAAAAACAACTTTGAAATTACAACATTAGAAACAAACAAATCAGGAGATGAATTTGAGGGCTTTCGGGTACCCTTAGTTTAATACATAGAAAACAATTCAGTGCCATCAACCACACAACTTTGCTTCTAGCAGGTTTCAATGAGGATGTCTTTACTCCCTGTAATTACATCTAGTTCATACTGCATGTTCCTTTTACACTTACATTGCATTTTTTTATAAACTAAGGGGTGGAAATAGAACTGTGCTTTTAACGTGGTACACTACAGTAAAACGAAGATGAAAAACAACAAGCTGAGGTGGCAACTGTCACTGAAAATAAACTAAACAAAGAAAAAAAACACAGCTGCAAAACAGACAGAAAAAAGAGAGTGAGAGAGACTTGGCGAGCGAGCGAGCGAGCACGCATTTCATTTGGGATCTCCTGGGTAGTTCGTTTCAATGAGAAAACATCAGCCAAGATGTTGTCATAAATTGTAGGTTGGAATCTGCAGTAGTCTTTTATAAGGACTCCTGTGAGCTCCCAGGGCAGGGAAAATTCAGAAAGCTCCCATCATGCAGCTCAGTGGAATGCTGAGAGGATATTAAAAAAAAAAAAAATGCTGTCTTAATCAGGAGGCATTCCTGCAGCACTTCTTCCCCTAGCTAAAGCAGCAAAGATCGCTTTCAGTAGAAAATATATACTGTGCCTCTCTTTCTGGAGCATGGGAGTTGAATATTTATTTTTCATTTTAAAGAAGATATTTTTTTATTTACGGGTTAAAGACCAGATTAATTACGTTTTTAACAAAAAACATTCAGTTGGAATGATTGTTAGAAAAATAAAACTGTTCATGTTTTTGCAATCAATTTATAATCTGCATGCTTTTTGGTCCTTACATTAATCACAGGAGTTGTTTTCTACTTTACTTCAATAAAAAAAAATGGAGCAAATTGCATTTTGGTGTAATGACCTTAATTAACCTGTACTATGGGGTCCATTTTGATTTTTTTTTTATCTAGTTTACTTGTAAGTATCAGGTAAGAGTACTAAACATTCTTGTACAGACACACAAAACTTCAAGGACTGTTTTATGGAATGTTTTCTGAAGAGCTCTTATAAACATTATTTTAGGTTAAAAAGTGCTTTGAAAAAAAAAAAAGCTCCATAAAACAGTTTAAACAAGTTTACATAAACTTCAAACTGGATTTAATAGATTAAAACAATGGCTTTAAAATACTACAAGCACAGCAATGCATGTATCCAGCCAGTAACCATGCAGGAAGACAGTACACAGTGCAGGAACATACAACGGTTTTGAAATGTACATAATAACAATGAACAACTTCACCCACTGGTCGCAGCTGATCTCCAGGCCCACAATACAACACACTGCCTGCTGTGCTAAGAGAAGCAGCTCCCTTTGTGGAGTAGAAATAATGTTATTTAACTACCTGACAGAGTGCATTATAATCTGCAATAAAATAATACACTGGAGTAAAATGGTTTTGAGTTTAGCAATTACCAAATGAGTAAGAATTACTGTATGCTGTATACTGTATGTATTGTATGTTTCTCAATATAGAATACTTCTATAAATCGTATGTTATGTGTGCATCTCTATGTACACATACTGTTTATTGCAATAATCTACATCTCTATCATTACACTTGTTCTTGTCATTCCAGTGAGATCTGTTTCCAAGCTGTTGACCCAGATGTGGAATTTTCCCAGTGTTGCGGTCCAACCTCATAATATCAATAAACTGTGCCATAGCAAGTATGATGAACAGGCACAAGTTTGTTTTTAGAATGCACAGCTTCAGTGAATGTTCTGAAGTCTTAAATGTACTCTCCTTTCCAGCCAACCACATGTCTGTGTAACCTTGCTGTGTTTATTAGGAGAAATAATGTTAATAAATTATTGAAACCATTAATTTATTCACAGCTTCAGTTTTTTGAACGACTCAATATTACAGTTCTGACGAGCGATACCATAGCAACCTGTCTCTGAATGACTGCATCAGATAAAGGGAAACTCATTGCAGAAGCTGAGCTAACTTTTTAATAATTCAAATCCAGGACCTTAAAAAAGGAAAAACAAAGCATGTAATTGCTATAATAATTAGAGTACACATTTATGTAAGAGGGAAGAGACTGGGTGCAAACCGGCGACCACGCACATTGCAAGCGAGTGTCTTAACCACTATGGAATTGTTGTTAAGAGCATATAAATTCATATAAATTAATCTAGTTTCAGCGCCACACTCTTGCCCCCATTAACAAGAAAGGACATGTATTTTAGTAGGATTTAAAAGTACCTGCACTTCTTGTGTGTTTTAAAAGGTTGGCAAGCAGACACACCAGCTTTTGACCTGGAACTGAAAAATGCAGGAGCAGTATGTTTCAGTAGATTCAGAAAAGATTCCGAGGTCTAGTTTAATGACATTAATACCACCGTCCTAAAACCAATCTCTAATCAATGACCTGCCACACTATCAGATATAATATCAAAGCGTTTACTCCAGTCGTTTATTACGTTTTTTTAAGGAGAAAAACCTAATTAGATCAGAAAAAAGGCAATATAAAGAAAGAAAAATGAACTGCAAGCTTGATTAAAATAAAATAAAAAAAAACAGTCCTTAGTACAACATTCTTTCAAACAGTCCTTTAAAGAGGTTAGACTGTGAACATAGAGTGGGATTCACTGCAACTGGTGGTTCTTCTAGTGCAAAATGTTTGTTAATGACATGGCGCTGTTGACGTTAACAGAAAAAAAACATCATTAGTGTACTCTTCCCCATTCAGCACCCACACTTAGCAAATTGGCTCCCAGCCATTGTAAATGTTTCAGTTCAGAAGGCTTTCCAGCTGAGTAAGTAGCCCATCACCATCAAGCCCACTGATGCTTCTCTTGTTTGACAGAGAATGGGTGTAAAAAGAGTGTAAAAGACGTGTAAAAATAGCACCTGTTCAGTCCAGTAAGACTATACCTGAAAAGTGTTTGAAACAATGAAAAAGAAAGCCTGTTAATGTGGAGCTGCTGTTTTAAGCTACAGAAGGTTTAGTGACCCTTGGTGTCTGGGTGAAGAGATCGGAGTGACAAGTTTAGCCTCTCTCAGTGCCTGCAAAATGCCGACACTGCTGTTTTTAATGCAGATCTTTCCCGGCTCAATAAGCCATTAGCCGTCCTGTCAGATTGCCAGCTTGGAATTCCCAGGCAGTAAGTGGACTCCACCCAACTAAGCTGCAAGAAAAGACAAAGATAGTAGAAAGAAAATTGAATTTACTCTTATAAAATTGGGAACAATCCATGTTTGTGCTGTTTCAGCGAAGATACAATATTTTCTGTCTTAGAGCATCAACAGTGATGTGGAAAACTGCCTATCCCTATTTACATACTTAATATACTGAGTTGGTGCTCCAGTGTTGGAGCATACTAGTTGGACCCTCACCTGTTGTGTAGATGTTTACAGGTTCAGAGACTACTTAGTTAGAGTTAGGATGAACAAATACTGTTTACCATTGTGTGAAATGCACAAATGACTGTACCCTGGGCCAACACGCTGAAATAAAAAAATTAAAAAAAATGCTGTGTGGCTTGTGCAATTGTGTAACATTGTAATAATTCAGTAATTACTGATGCTTTTACACAGTAAGTACTTGGAAATGAGCAACAGCTTGTTATGGGATATATTTACATGTTAAAACCATGTGTAATTACACACTTACTCCAATAGTAGTTACCACAAATCAATGGCAATTTAGCTGTTTTTGAAATGATATGGTTATACGTATGCCCAGTAATCAACCCATCAAGCTACCATTAAGGGCTTTACATACATTCTCTAACTAGTTCCATTGATTTTTTTTTAAAATTAATCAAATATTCAAATTATACAGTTTTCCACTTACCTTATCTTTGTTCCAATAAGTAAAATAAAATAAAATCCTAATAAACACATATATGTTGTGTCATAGTGAAGACTATGGTGGTGAAAGTTGATATGGTGTGATGCTAAAAGGTTATTCTTCCCTGTAGATCCCTGCCATGTGGAAAGCAGATGTAGTTTCCAGATCAGCGAATTTCAAAGCATTCACAGTAACCCTGGATTAGATTTCCCTCTATACTAGAAACCACCTGTCTGTATTGATCAACATTTCTCAACCTGAAAGTTGAAGTGAGGATCTTCAGGTTATCTGCACATTTTTTCATAGAGTACATGGCAATGACACAATAGTTTAGTCAACTACATTCATTGCTGTTGGAAAATGACTTTTTAATAGGAATTATATTAAAAGGGGTTGTGGGTGAGAGTGACTGCAGTTATTGAGGTAGTCCAAGCCTTGCCAAAAATCTGTAATGTAATGTTTTTTTTTTAATTTGTAATTTTAGTACCCAGTATACAGTAGCACCAAAAATTATTTAGATATTTGAGTTTCAATATCCATGGTTTTGAACAGCATATAAGAAAACAAGTGCAAAAGAAAATCTATTTTTGCTGTACCCTTGAGCAAGGTACTTTACCTAGATTGCACCAGTAAAAACCCAACTGTATAAATGGGTAATTGTACGTAAAAATAATGTGTAAAAAATAATGTAATTGTATGTAAAAATAATGTGATATCTTGTAACAATTGTAAGTCGCCCTGGATAAGGGCGTCTGCTAAGAAATAAAGAAGAAGAAGAAGAAGAAGAAGAAGAAGAAGAAGAAGAAGAAGAAGAAGAAGAAGAAGAAGATTCAAAATAGCACTATTTTTTAGAATGGAAAAAAATTCAAACAATAAAGAAACCAATCCATAACTAAACAATGATTTACACAATTAGAACATCTGTCAAATCCCACTTTACAAAAGCCTGATCAAGTCTTCAGCCTAACCTTAAAAATATGAATGGCCTCTTCATTCCTGATTACACTGGGGAGCTGTGGAGCATTGCACCTATAAACCCTACAGTAACACCTTTTGTTTTAGAAAATGTACAAACAACAATTTAGAGTTAAAAGCTGTGCCAATCTCAGCTATAGCTTTGTAGTTAACAATATTTCAATGACCAATGACTACCAGGGGGCAGTTGATGTTTCGGGCCTCATTTAGCAAAGGGTGTTAAACTTTATGGTGCATGATAATTGCAATTACTGTGCATGTTAATGATTTCCATATCTACTATTGCAATTGTATTAATTATCACGCGAAATAGTGGGCATATTATGGTGCACACTAATTTTATTGTGCCATATATGGTAATCAGAATGAATATGTGATTTGTATGGTAATGCATGATAATGTATTTAAATGAGGCACATCGCTCTGAATAATGAGATGAGCTTCATTCACACTGTATTTACTAAAGGACGATAATTGTATTGTGCACATTAATTCGTTTGTTTGGACACCAGGCTTTAACCACTGAGAGGCTCGCAATTTAAACCTCACTGGGCCCTAGGCAAGCATACACTTGCGGGCCCCCTACCCATGAACAAAGAGCCCCACACACACATACATACACATCTCTATATACATTACAACCTTTACAACTAGCCCTCCACCCTTTTACAACAGCTATCATTCTCAGTTGAGGTTATTATGAACAACTGATAATATAATAGAAATCAGGCTTATTGGTCTGTGTGGCAGGATGGCTCGCAGTGGTGAGGTGTGGTGACGTCACGGACCAGGAAGTAACTGAAACCAAAACAGTGGATGGGCGGGTGAAGCTGAATGCTACTGCACTCAGCGTTTTTAATTAATAAATAAACAAAACAAAAGATTTTAACAAACAACAAAACACAAAACAAAAAGGCACAAGGGCCAAACGAATAAACAAATGCTGTTTAGCAGTCGTTTTTTTAAATGCCGTTATTTCTCCTCACGCTCTCTCTCTCTCTCCGCTCCCCGTACTCTCCTCTGTACACTCCACCCTCCAGTACGGACAGCTGCAGGTTCTTATACTCTGGCCGAGGGGTTAACTAGCTGTTAATTATCTTATTACCCCTCGACCACATTTGGTAAGGATGCATGACTATCAGCTAGTTAAATAATCAGTAGCTGATCAGTCATGCATCCTCACGGGGTTTTTAAATATAAATATAAAAAACAATAACAAAAGACGCAGCGCTTTTATCCGCGCCGCAAACAAAAATACAAATAATAATAAATAAGGGCGGGACACTCCGCCACACATGCCCCCCTTGTGCGCAGCACCAATAGCCTTTTCGGCCACCTCCCCCCTTATTCCCTAAAGTCCCAGGAACAGGGGAAGCAAGGTGTCTCCGGGGGCGGCCACGGCGGGATGTCCTCCTCCCACCCCAACAACTGTAGCGTCCCAGTGGACCATGCACAGGCCAGCTCCTCTGGCCAGAAAAATTTTGGGGGTGGTCTCCATACCTGCCCCCCGTTCTTCATGGCCGGCAGCTCCCCTCCGTGGGGCTCCGGCCACAGTATTTTCTGCAGCGAAAGTGCGGCTGGGGGAGCTGGTCTCCTGACCTCCCCCCCCCTTTTCCGTGGCCGGCAGCTCCCCTTCATGGGGCTCCAGCCACAGTATTTCCTGCCGCATGGCAGGACTGGTAGCGACCCCAGGCAAAACAGAACCCTCAGGAGGCGACGGCAGCAGCAGCGGACCCTCGGGAGGCGACGGCAGCAGCAGCGGACCCTCCGGAGGCAAACTCGGGAGGGGAGCCCCTGGCCATGGAGGCGGCAGCGGGAGCTCCATTTCTCCCTCGTTCCCTGTAACTGGTGGCTCTCCTCTGGGCGCTGGATGCTAGCGCTCCCCCCTTCTGGGCGCTGGATGCATGCGCTCCCCCCCTCTGGGTGCTGGATGCACGCACTCCCCCCCTCTGGGCACTGGATGCTCGCGCTCCCCCCTTCTGGGCGCTGGATTCTCGGGCTTCCCCCTTCTGAGCACTAGTTCCTCCTTTTCATAATAGCGGAAAGGACAGTTGGCAAATCGATGCTTCTGGTCGCAGAGGGGGCACAACTCCGATGGCTGGCTATATCTCCCTGGGTTTCTGGCCATTAGGAGATACTCCTCCTCCCTGTCCTTCACCTCTCGGTCTTCCTTCCATCCCTTTTTTTCCCTTCACAAAAAAACACTTTTTGAAAAAAACAAACACAAAAAAAAACTCCCTTTGCTGTTCCTGGTCCGGCTCCTGGAGGCGTTGTTTATCCCAAGCAGGACACCATATGTGGCAGGATGGCTCGCAGTGGTGAGGTGTGGTGATGTCACGGACCAGGAAGTAACTGAAACCAAAACAGTGGATGGGCGGGTGAAGCTGAATGCTACTGCACTCCGCGTTTTTAATAAATAAATAAACAATAACAAAAGACGCGGCGCTTTTATCCGCGCCGCAAACAAATACAAATAATAATAAATAGGGGCGGGACACTCTGCCACAGTCTGTAGTTACCTGGTTTGGTTTTGTCTCCCTTTTTGTGGATCGGTATTACGTTTGCAAAAGTTGTTAACTTACTCTTCGATGTCTTTCTGTTTCTATCTACAGACAGTGTCCTTCAGTGCTGTAATAAATCTCCTTTTGTTTATAAAAACATGTTTTTGCTGCACATTTCTAAACCATAGACAACAGAAATTAATGCTTACTGGAATAACATTTTCATACATTTACATGAAATGTATGTAATTAAACCGGACATTTCGAGACACGACAGAATTTTTAAATGAAATCTGTATCTGTTTCTAAATGAAATCGTGGATATTTGATAACGAATGAAACTTTTATTAAGAATGCTTTCCAGTATTCATTTATAGACTATACATAACAATGTTATAATAGTACATAATAAATTACTGTAATAAATGTGTTGCAATTAACAACATATTTTGAAAACTGTTTCAAAGCTGTTGTTGTTATTTGTTTATAAATCATTTTTATCACTGAGGAAATCTGGTAACCCTAAAATGACCCAAAAGTATTATATGATGTATTATTTGTATTATATATTATGGATTTTATAATATATTAGAATGAATACTAGAAAGCATTCTTAATAAAAGTTTTCATATATAGCCTAGGGTGGCTATGTCTTGTAGGCTATGGGTATATCTTTAATTTAAAAATGAATGAATTAAACCCCGAAAAGCGCTGCCCATATTTGCTTGTTTACATTGGTTACAGCACTCTCAGCGGCAGACCTATAAGCATCCAAGATGGCGGACCGAAATCTCGTTCGACTACACTGAGAAGTCAGTCGTTGGCGTGTCTAGTTCTGTCTATGGCTACACCGATCCAGACTGACTCGATTCGTTTGATTCATTCAGTTTAGTGAATCAGTTCAACAGATTTGTTTGTTTGATTCGCTAGCATGAAATAAATACATATTGCTGAATTACTTGGTTATGAAAATTTGTTTGAACAGAAAAATCTGTCAGCAAGGGCCATTTAAGTTAAGACTGTTCACTGGTGGACCACACAGTAAAACTATATACAATCAAACCCATTTACAACAAACCTGGGATATAATGCACACACTGATATAAAGAACCAGTAACATGGAACTGAATAAAATCCTGTTTAAATTCTCCTTTTAGTACGTACTCTGATAGTGCATACTTCCTGTTATTATGCACGCACCGCGATGGCACGCAGTGGTCTGTGCTGCACATATTGCGTACTCGTAGGCCTACTTCTTGCTGTCTGAACTTGAGCTTGCTCTCTGTAATTTATGCAGTATTATCATGGCCAGCGCTAAACGATCATCTTAAGGACAAACTGTACATTATTGGAGAAATCTCAAAGGAACGAAAGCAGTCAGAATTATATTGTCAAAGCTCTCAAGTTTAAAAAGCAGCAGTCGCTGAGACAGTCGTCTAAGGCCTTGTCCACATTAGAGCAAAAAAACGACGACCGAGTTCAAACCGATTTACCTGAACCCTAGCCCATCAGTGTTAGAGCGTCCAGATTGCCGTAATTAAAAAGAGTTAGTTTAACCCAGCTGTTGTTGAAAAAAAAACACTTCACTGGATGACTGTATCCCAGAAACCACTGTAATGTATACACGTTCTTCTTTCTTTTTTTCCCCCTCGTAAATGTCGTTGTTTATTTTCTTTGAACACGGGAGCAGAATGAAGGAGCTACGAGAAAGTGCCTAAGTAATCAAAAGGGGAATAATTCATATGGGGGAAAAAATGCCCATGCCATAGTAAATAAATTATATTGCACAAAGGGAAAATCTGGGACGGATAAGACATTCTTTAATTTAAAGTCGAAATAAAGACATTTAACTTGCTAATATGTGATGTGATCTAAGATAATTTAAAAAGTGTTTTGGCCACATTTTAGGTTTTTATGTACAACAGTACATTAGCATATCTGACTGTACCAATGGAATATGACAAGAATAAATCCTCCTGTATTTTAATTCAAGCATGTATTTTCTTTATTTTCATCTCATGTAAACAGGGGGATTATGGCAAAGCACTAGGTGATATCGGAGGATACTGTGTAACCAGATTCAAACACGGTTCACGTCCAGATTGCAGTTAAACCAGTTTATCTAACCCAGTTATGCCAACAACTGAGTTCGAGACTACGTCCCGAGTAGGTTTCAAACTCGGTTGTTGAACTCAGTTATAAACCGTGTTTAGTGTGGATGCAAATCGATCTAAGCACTGTTTTAAGCATAGTTAAAAAAAAGGTGTCAGTCTCAATATTTAACTTCCAAAATATAAGGTTATTTAACAGCACTGAAAAAAAAGATACTGACAAGCTGTAAACATGTGAAATAGTAAACAGTACCACTTTGAAATGTACCTTTTTATGACTTCCGACAGAACACTTGACTTATTTTCTCACACACCTGATAACAATGCTCATTAACGTGTTCTAAGTCTGCAACCTTTCTACATAATGCTTGTTGATGCAGAATTCAGTGTAAGAAAAAGGGTACTTCTGCATTTCTTCCTTTATTTTTTTCAGCACTCTACTAGCCAATCCACTCTTTTGCTCAGTCATGATGCACCCTCTGTTGTAATCCCACCAGTTAAGTTTCTTCCAAGGTAATTCTGCACTTTCCATGGCTTCTTGAAGTTAAAAAAAGTCCTTTCGTTGAGACTCCATAGCTTCTTCAATTTCCAGTAAAGTCAAAATACATTGCTTTGTGCAGTGTATCATAGTGATGTTGTATGGTATAATCTTTCAAATCAGATATGTTGCCTTGTCGTCAAAGTTATTCAGTGAAAAAATAATCATCTGGCTAACGATTTTGGAATCTTCTGTGTTCTGCCTCCACCTTTAGCTTCCCTGGCATCTCTAACTACTTTTATGCTACTGATTTTAAATTTAACACAAAATAAAATAAATTGTTTAAGCAAGCCTTCGCTTCCTTACCCTAATCAAAATTATCTGTGGTGTGTGTGTGAGGAAACTGATACTGTGTGCTATTTGATTGTCTATTTTACTACCTCTGTGAGCTGTGATTGGCTTAATGGGAATGTCACTCATGTCACCATGAAGACGGCACATCTTGAATACCCGTGTTATATTAAAGAGGCGGTTTGTTTTGAAGAAGAATTCCTAAACAATACAGTTCAATGCAATTTTAGAAACTTAGACCATATGCATTAAAGGAGAAAGGAAAAAAGGCCTTTTTTACATCAGACTAGGAATACATGGTAAAAGTAAAAAGGTAAGCAGTGCAGTTTAACTTTACGTTGCCTCTGCCTGTCCTCTGCTGAGTGCTGTGTCCGTTGATCACTCATTTTCAGTCAATGTAAGCCACCTCTACCGTCACAATAAGCTAGTGATCAAAAGATATCACAGTGGTCACAGGTAAGTCTCTGACATTATCGTGCACATTAAATTATCGCTCACAATACATGTAGCATGCACGGCATGTTATGTAAATTAGCCAAATACTGTGCACGCAAATTATACCACAGGGAATTACGCAATTACGCACCTGCGTAATTTTACGCATAAAATGTATCACCACGCACAGGCGCGTAATATTAAATAATATCGCCGTTAACAGAGAAGGATAGAGAAAAATGTTGGATCGCATTGAGGATAAAGGGAACATTGATCGATTCTGCCAGAAAATGCCACGACACAGGTCCCATGTTGCAAATATATCAGCAAAAGAGGGAGTAAAATATGTTCTTTGCTTTGCTTTGTACACTGTGAAGGTGGCACCCGATGTGATCCAGAGCGCTCTACCGCCAGGGGAAATTATCATTATCATTTTATTTAATTATCATTAAATTATCATATCAAAAACATTAGCTTTCAGATACATAAATCCAGTAACAAATACAGCTGATGCTGAGCGCTGCAACTTGCTGTATAATCTTGTCCTGTCTGAGCGGAGGCATTCTCTTTCAGAAGACAAACTGAAAGAGCTGGTGTTCCTTTATTTCAATCTTGGAATTTAGAAAGACGTTATGTTAAAAAACAAATCCATTGTAGTCTTTTTTTTTTATTTTATTTTTTTTACTTATGATAGTATTTTGATATCCAGTATGAGAGAAGAACCTAATACAACTGCACAATACTTTTGTTGCTTTGTACATATTTGTACAGAGATTTGAGCACGTTAGACTCACTACTTTACATGCGCGCTAACTACAGATTTAGTGCCCTTTCGCAAATGAAGCCCATCACCTATTAATTGGTGATTTGTGCAGAGATTGTATGTGTAATCCTTTGAAACATAACAGATGACATCTGATAAGTGTTTTAAATCTACTATTGAGATCAATTTGTACTCAGACTCTAGTTGGTAAAATATAGTGCTTGTAGTGCTTCTTGAAATGTATTTTTATTTACGACTGTAAGTCGCCCTGGATAACGGCGTCCGCTAAGAAATAAATAAATAAATAAATAAATAATAAATGTTAGGGATCAAATAGGCAGTAATCAAAGCTGATGTAAATGGCTTCTATCTTGTTTTTCTGGCCATATTCTGCTTTTGCAGTTGAGCTCTTATTACTGTATATAATATAGTTGTCTATAGTTTTTTTTATTACAGCTGATGGTCTACAATGGCCTTTTTAATTGTGCAATCAATCTCTTTAAAGGTATGAAAGCAGGACAGGATAACTGCTCTAAGTGCTGTGCTGTGAACAGGTGAGACAGCAGGGTGTATTTCACAAATATTTAAACAGGACATAAACAAACAGCAGGGACAGCTCATCGTAAGAGGCTAGAGGCTAAGCCTATGTGTAATTTTGTAAAAGTAAAAAAAAGCTTATCTTACGTCATGCTTTCCAAGGTCTACTGTGTTGCTATTGGCTAACGTGTAGCCTCAAAATGGCAGGGATTCTGTGTGGATTCCACCTGCAATCACCCTCTGTCTGTCAGGTTTTACTGTATTTGTATTGCCTACACGATGCAAGTTTGCGGCTACCCTCTGCTACTCATAATTAAACTTAATCTTGACGTGTCTGTTGCCAGGCAGGTTACGGGTCACATGTGGCTACTCCCTTAAGTTTCGATTTGCGTATACAGTACGGATTTTTTGTTGTAGATTTTTTGTTGTTGCATGTCATTTTCCTTGCTTTCAAATGAGAAAAAAATAACAATACAAAATAACAATAAAGGTTGTCCAAAGCCTAAACTGGAACTTCTTCAACAGGGAGGACCAAAACAAAATGTCCTTTTAATTGCTCATGGTACGAAAAAACTAAATGGGTGATTGCAAGTATGTGTGGCTCTTCACCTTCCAAATATTTTCTACAAATGGCATCACTCAGGATTCATCAATCAAGTAAGTCAGTGGTTGGAAATTCTGGCCTGTGATTGGTTGAAACCTCATAGTGGAAAATGACACGTCCCTTGGGAAGACTATTGTTACCTCCAGGGTGCAATGCCTATCGGTAACAATAGTCTGCCCTCGTGCCAATAATTTTCCACTATAGCCCTCCTCTCCAGTTCATATTTATTATATATTAGAGGTTGACACGGGTAGAAAATTTGGAACCGGGTACCCACCATGGAAAATACCCAGGTACCCAGGTCTTTTTCGGGTAATGATTAGTAAAAAAAAAATTAAAAAAACATCACATATATTGGTGTTTTAAGTGCATGATACATATTTAAATACTATACAGTACACATACATGTAGTCCCTTCAGATCTATACACTTGTGTAATCTTTTTCAGTACTACAAACATCGAAATAATAATAATAATAATAATAATAATAATAATAAAAACATCTCCGTTTGAATACAGTTATGTTAAATGCGCTTCATGCTGTGGGATTCTTTGAGACATATATTGGACATATTCCGCTGTTGTTGTTAACGTACTTTTGTACTTGTATTGATTCAGGGCCATGTAAGGGTTCCAATAATGGAGATTTTATTTATTTTCTCAATCAGAACACAGCGTAGTTTACACAAAACAAAAGTATAGGCAAGGAGAATATCTTACTTCTCCTTCTCTTTCTCTCGCTTTTCCTGTGTATCCCTGTGGCAAAGTGGTTAATTGTGTGCAGGTGCAGGAATGAAGAGACAGACAACGGTAATAGAGGTGCAATGATATTTATTTTTATAATCCAAAGTCTGATGACAAAACGGCAGTAAACAATAACAATGAGAAACAGGCAATACAGCGGCGTGTATTGCACTGTTTTAATCCACGGGTTGGTCCCAAAATAATAGTCCCGATCTTAAACACCCACACGTAACACAAACACAATCACAAGTCCACAGGGAGTGCTAAAGTGCTCGTGGTGTAAATACGGGTATTTGTGAAACAAAGTGCAGTGTAGTCCGGGTTTGTGCTGGCCACAGCTCCGGATTGTGTTAGCCGTCTAAATAACAACAAACAGTATATTTAATAACAGCAAGACAAACACGATAATAACACACGTCTTTCCTTCTGGTTCAGCTTAACCATAACAAGGAAGAGATCACTTCGCTACGCCCCCTTTTGTACCGTCAATCATGACCCTTTGGTTAACTAGTCGTGCAACTGCTGCTCCAATCCGCGACTATCATGTTGTTTCCCTTCCGGGTTCATGATTTAAGAAGAACATAAGAACATAAGAAAGTTTACAAACGAGGGGAGGCCATTCGGCCCATCTTGCTCATTTGGTTGTTAGTAGCTTATTGATCCCAGAATCACATCAAGCAGCTTCTTGAAGGATCCCAGGGTATCGGCTTCAAAAACATTACTGGGGAGTTGGTTCCAGACCCTCACAATTCTCTGTGTAAAAAAGTGCCTCCTATTTTCTGTTCTGAATGCCCCTTTATCTAATCTCCATTTGTGACCCCTGGTCCTTGTTTCTTTTTTCAGGTTGAAAAAGTCCCCTGGGTCGACCTTTTAGAATTTTGAATGCTTGAATCAGATCACCGTGTAGTCTTCTTTGTTCAAGACTGAACAGATTCAATTCTTTGAGCATGTCTGCATATGATATGCCTTTTAAACCCGGGATAATTCTGGTCGCTCTTCTTTGCGCTCTTTCTAGAGCAGCAATATCCTTTTACAATATAGCAGCAATATCCTTTTCACAATATAGCCGAGCATCTTGTTGGCCTTTTTTATAGCTTCCCCACATTGTCAAGATGAAGACAATGTGTAGCTCCGCCCCCTTTCTAGATGAAACTGTTCCCTTTACACAGCGCCCTCACAGGTCGGGAGAGAGATTTATCACCAACGATCATTCTGTCTGTCCTAATCCCTTTTTGTCACATCCGGTTTGTTCAAACTTTATTGTTCACCGGTCTTTCTATGACAAACACAATAGTCCAAAACGAAACTTAAAGACCCACCTGTTCTCTCTTGCTTTCCATGCTCTTTAAGCCTGATATCTGCTATTAGCTGCTGTGTTGCTGCTAATATTTCATGTATTATGTTACTATCATGTATTATGCACTTTCCACTGTATTTAATGTACTTTGCTTATTTTTTACTGTATAGCATGTATTATGCATTTCTCTGAATTTAAAGTATTATGGATTTTCTTGTTGTTACTGCATCTTGTAAAGCACTTTTTGATGGTGGTCCACTATGAAAGGCGCTATATAAAATAAAGATTGATTGATTGATTGTGCCATGGCATTGTCATTGGCAGTATGGTACCACAGGATTGTGGATGTTGCATTTTAGTAAGGACATTGACCCAGCTGCAAGGGTGACTCCTATTGACATGTGCTATCAAGTTCCTGATTTATTCTTATAGAGGTGGAATTGAAGCTGTAGAAGGCTGACAGATTTCATTTATCAAGTCTGCAAGCGACAGATTTCAGCACAGTCTGCCACAGAAGTAACATAAAAAATTGCAATCTGCTGCCAATGGCAAAGTATTGCTCTATAAAAATGAACAAAATACAACCTGGCAGTGGCAACCGTTCATTCTGTGAATTTATACATGAGAAAACCATTTATTTATTTTTTTTTCAGATTTTACATACAGTACGTGCAGCAGGATCAAAGCCAATTAAGTTCAAGGTTACATACATTTTTGTGTTCCCACGGTATTCCAAAGGAATGACAACGTTTATTTGGTTGGCATTTAAAATGCAAGGCAGTGATTATCTTGAATGGAGGTTGGATACATTTATTTTATTTATCTTGATTTTACTGATAATAGGTTAGACAAACAATTCACAAAGAAAGACTGCAAATAAAGTCAGCCCTTAAAACCAAGGGGTCTACTGTATTCATCTTGCAAGAACAAGCCAATCCCCTCTTTACACCCAGGCACTCATCAGGTATCTGAGAGATACCGGCCCATGGAGAATAAAGACCTTGGTGCATAACCCTTAGAGCACCAAGGCAAATGCAACAAGATTGTTGAGGTATACAAGAAAACATACTGTCAATATTGAGCAGAGGTGAATGGCTCAATATCTTATTACAGCTGCTGCACTACCTAACCCTTCAAATGACTCACAAACAGACCACGGGTGTTAAGAAAAAGTTTTCATATTTGTCACTGAGCCTTGAAAAACAAGTAAATCAATTCATTAAATCAGGTTGAAAAAATTGCCATAATAGTTTTGGAGTTTTAAATCATAAATGAGAAGATGATCTAAAACATTATGAATAACCACCTTTATTTTAACTAAAGGGTCATTGGTACCTCCAGTCTGTCTTGAAGTCCTTTGAAGTCGTAATTAGGAACAGAGCCCAGGAGGAGAGATACCATAACTGTTAATCCAAACCTAATTCTCCATGTGGGTCTGATAAAAGGTGCAGACTTTTGATCACCACGCACATTCTCAGATAGAAGAAAAGAGAAACATTCCATTGCACTTTTAGACAAACTCCTGGTAACCACATCACTGTCTGTTGGTTCTGCGGGCGTGAAGTAATTGATGAATGGGCTAATTCCTTGGGATTAGCTTTCTGAAGAGGCCCACAATATACTAAACAAATTGTCTACAATAACAAAACCCAATCGCTGATTCATGGATGTTATATAAGGTTTCAGCCCCAAGGGCATTGGAGCAGATCAATGGTTAACCATCCCTTAACAAAAACAAACTTACTCCATTTACTATAAATAATAATACACGGTACAGATCAAGCTCTTCTTTGATTTAAGTCAACAGCTCTGAAGTTTTATTACAAGATGGCTGTTGTTAGCAGCCTGGGCTATTATTAGAGCTAGCAGGATGGATCAATATATAAAGGGGTTGATGAGCACATATCATTTATTGATTTCTTGCTGTCACCTAGATCTTTATAGCAAAGATCATTTTTACTTAACAGTTAATTGACTGTAAAATAAGTTGGTGCATTGCAGTATATCTAAATGAGATATTTCACAAATTCATTTTGCTTAAGTATAAACTGTAGAATTGTGTGACCCATTTCACAGGTAAGTTTTACAGTCCAAATTACTCTTAAACTTGATGAATTAATTCATTAATTAATGTAGTTTATTTATATGTTACCACGTCATCATCTCTTAAGCAGTGTTTTCCAATTGGGTCAGATTGTTCTGGAATGTTTGTAGTTTTGTGAAATGCACTAATGTATACGTAACAGGATGGAAGTTTAGCGTGAACTGGCAACCCTGCACACCACAAGCGAGCATCTTAATCACAATGCCAAAGAGACGGGCTCATCTGCATTCGTGGTCTTAGAGCTTTTGACCTCCTCTCATCCCACGATGGGACAGAACAGAATCTGTAGAGGTAGTGTATCACATAAGACTGTCTGTTACATATAATGGGGGCTAAGGTTAGGTAACTAAGCTCTCTTCCACTTGTGGCATACCTGAGAGGCTGCAGCGCCAATCATCCTCTGCAAAATATTTGGCAGCACTTTAGATTATAAGACATACTGTTTATGTTAATACCTGAGTAACCACCAATGTGTCTGTGGCGGAGTGTCCCGCCCTATATATATTTGTGCGCTGTTTTATTATTATTTGTATTATTGTTTGCGGCGCGGATAAAAGCGCTGCGTATTTGTTATTGTTTTTGTGTTTTTGAAGACCTCGTGAGGATGCGTGACTGATCAGCTAGTGATTTATTTAGCTAGCTGACAGTCACGCATCCTTATTAAACTCGTGCAGACGGTGACCGTCTCCCGAGTTAATTCATTGATTAATTGTTGCTAATCGGGAGATGGTCACTGTATATAAACCTGCAGCTCTCTACCCTCAGGGGAGAGTGTGTTAGGCGTGAGAGCGGAGAGAGCGAGGAGAGAGAGAAAACGAAACTTACAAATAACTGCTAAGCGTGCTGGTTTACACCAGGACGATATTTATTTGTTTGGCCAACGTGCCCTTTTTGTTTCTGTCTTGTTTGTTTAAATCGTTTGTTTTGTTTATTTAATAAATACACTGAGTGCCGTAGCGCTGCAGTTTCACCACCATCCATCCATTGTTTGATTTCTGTTACTTTCTGGTCCGTGACATCATTACCCACACGTCACTGCAACAACAGCTCAGCCACAGTGTCCTACATTAACTAAAAATGAATAAGTGTGTAAGTACATGGAGTTGGCCTGTGCTATGGTATCACTGTGTAATTACACCAGGTAACATGTTGTTAACAAGACAATTTCTAAGTAATTACTCAGTAATTATTCTGTAAGAACAGGAACCATTGGTTCAGTCAGGAAACTCATCTGATAGATTATTTATTAAAGCTTAGACTAGACAACTCTACTACATTATACATATTTTTACACTACATTATTTGGCCTTTGGCCTCACCTTTCGAGGTACCCCCCCCCATAAATTAGCTTGCAGAAAGGACCTTAGAGAAGCCATGGGCACGGAGGCAGGGTAGCTGCCCTGCCTCGTTAGACGAAGCCAAAAAGCAGTTGGACAGGTCTCTCTTCTCCTATTCACTTGATTAAACGGTAATACAGAACTGAATTGCGCCACTTGTCCTAAAAATATGTATTTGTTACACAATTGAAATATGACATAAATAGCTAAATAAGATTGTATTGGATTTGATATATGATTTCCATTCATATCAATTAAATCACTTTTGTCTTGCTGTGCTGTCAGCCTGTTTTCTCTTTGGATTGATTCCCAGGATAATTAAATCTAGCTATTGTAAATATGTTTATTTCAAAGAAGGGGATATTTTTTAGCTGCAATACAGCAACAATACAGCAAATAGTAAATTGCATTGATTCTTTTGGGACATTATTATTATTATTTGTTTATTTAGCAGACGCCTTTATCCAAGGCGACTTACAGAGACTAGGGTGTGTGAACTATGCATCAGCTGCTCAACAACAAAAGCATGTACTCGGTAATAATGAATGATACAGCATGTGCTTCAGTTTCTGATTTAACCCCTCCCTCCTAAGGAAGCCCATTGTTTTAGCCTATTGTTCTCCATCCTAGGTGACAAAACGACACGTCTATCTACTGCTCTCTGGGTCATATACTCTGCCTTGACGTTGTTCTGATCTTGATAAGACCTTTTCTGTTCCCTTGCCTTATGGTCCTCCTACTGGTGATTTTGTCACACTTTGTCCCTTTCTTCTTCGGTTCCTCCACTGGTGCCTGCCAAGACAAGGCTGGATGGTTGTGAGTCAATCAAATTCCTTCGGATTCTGCTTTTGCTGCCTTTTCAAGAGGATATTGGATGATTTCATTTGGAGATATTTTAACAGGGTAAGCCCTTTAAATAATAGTGGTTTTACAAGGGCATTGGTGATATCAGCAGTCAAACACAGTCTACCAACAAGATAAATACAATTGGTCTACTTCTCTAGACACAACAATATTACTATATTCAACTACAAGACACTAATGCCTTTTCAACAGGGTTTATTTTTGCTTTTTATTGGGGGAATAAAAGATATCTGAACAGAATAAGATACATCTATTTTCAGTAGCTGAGTAAGCCAGTGTTGTTACGCAGTGCTTAACATTATTTCACGCAATGGTTGCACAAACAAAATCTAATGCATACTGCACAAGTTACAATCTTAGGATGCCCCAAAAAAGAATTTTACTTTTGCCACACCTCTGTAACACCTTAAAGCATATGCAAACACCATTGTTTTTCATTGCATTCAAGTTGTATTTACTGATGTTGCCTTCAGAGGTGTCTCTGCTGATTTCTTTTGTAATTGTTTTGATATTTTTTAAAGCACATCATGGGTCATTAATCACTGGGGTAGGCACTACTGAAGCGCTGTCAGTTCCAAGCACTTGAAATGACTCATTTCCAAAGAAATGCATGAGTCTGCAAGCTGTCAGGAATTGAAGTGAAGGCTACACACAGATACTTTTTTTTTTTTTACTCTTTTGCACTTTAAGTGGGCGCTAATGAGCAGTAATTATGATTTATGTAGTGTTACTAAGTGATATTTTGTTTTCTTATGCTAATCCTAACCCTAATCTTAAACATAATTCACAAGTATTACTAGGAAAAGAGAAAATGCAGATACAGTAGTTGCCAGGAAAATACTCCAGTTATTCTTGTTTTGTATGGCTTCATCTTATATTAACCACTCTAGCTTATTGATAATTATCCACATGCAGATCTTGTTTCAGCTGTGTGTTGCGTACTAGCTAAAGGTGACTTTTATGGAAGGCACTGAAGAAGTATTGTAATACAGAGCGATTGTGCTGGATCAGTTGGTTTATGATGAGAGTGTTATTACCTTTTTTCCCAAAGGCATTTTTATATAATTTGTTTTTTGAAGTGCACAGACATAAAAATAGTCAAGCAGCTCTTCCTAAAAAATAAAAAAAGTATTATATTATATATATATATTATATATACGTATACATTTTAATTGAAAACCTTCTGTGGGGTTTAAATACAAACCAAACCTGGATGAAAAAAATGAATAAACATAATAAGTATAAAAGTGACTGTCAAAAACAAAAAGGACCTGCAGCAACAGCTTTATAACATTCAGAAGCTCAGTGTGTCCCAGTCTTGGTCCCAATCATACAGACAGTGCTGAGAATACATGACACTCTTAGCCTGCTGTTGCAGGGAGTCAGCACTGATTGTATGCACACCTAAAATTACGACATCTGCAATGCAATGCCTCTGCTTTGTATAAGACAATACAACCTATGCAAAAACAAAGGTGTTTGGTATCATTGCAAAGACCATTCCCATGTTAAACTAGTCTTTCTTTGTCATCCCAAACCTTCCATGGATGTATTGCTCAATGAAGCATGGTGGAAGGAGTAACTATAGACACTTGTCTGTCCACTCCAGTTCTGGTCAAGAGACCTGCTGTAGGGCCAGTCCAGTCACTGCTCAACTCCCTGTTGTACCTATGCACTATTATTTACAGACTGCACCCGTACCAGACTGGTGTATCTTACCCAATATGAGATAACTGTTTTAGTGCTTCTGGAGTTGCGACTCCATTGGTGTGTCTGTACAGGACATGTATATATGTTTTAGGTAGTTTTACAGAATGTCCTCAGTCAACAGTTTGTACTCTAATAATTACAAACATACTACCATGTATTGCAAAGTGCTTTGATGGGTTCCATCATGAAGTTGTGTTCTTTTTTATGCTTTCATTGTGACGTGCCTTGGGATCATTTATGATGAAAGGTGTTATATAAAAGTAAGTGAATTGGTGATGCTGGAGGGACCTTTCAGATGAGGCATTAACCAATATTGACTGCATTGAACACCCCATGGTACCCGTCGTAGATAATTTGAACAAAAAGTGTGTCACACCCTAACAATACATGGAAATAATAGACCGATACTCACAAGCTTTAACTTGTTAGTAAGGGTAGACATCAGTCTATAACACTGCTAGTTTAATAAAAATCTAACTTTATTTTACTCATTTAAACATGCATCGAAATAAACGTTGTTTTTAAACTTATGAGTAATAGCTTTGTGCATACATAACATTTATAATACATAAAATATAGTTTTATAAATCTGAAATAAAAAATACCATTGTTAGTATTCTGAGGCAGTCTTTTAGGTAGAACATATTACCATATCCCATGATCAAGATTTATTTACTTCTTTTAAAAGGGTGGTACTATTATTTAAATGTCCCACAGTAATTTAACTTCTCTCACTGTAGCATGGCTCTGTTTAGTAATAAAACACCAAGGCTTATATTAGCACCTCTGCACTGGTGTAGCCATTTCAATTTCACAGCCATTGCTTGTCATGCGGAAAAAAAAAAGAGCCCGAGGGGTTTGGTTCATGTAACACTGACGGTGTAAAATTCCAGGTTACAGAAGTTCAGTACAGAAATAAACACACAGGAAATTAGGACAGCGTCTACAGCACAGCACTTTGTGGAAATTAGAAGCCTTCATGCTGCTGTTCCCAGTTGCTAGCTACTAACAATGAGACACACAGCTTTTCACTTTATGCCTCTGATGGGCTGGTTATAGAATTAAAAGTGCTGTTATATATAGATATACACTGTATAGAGAGAGAGAGAGAGAGAGAGAGAGAGAGAGAGAGAGAGAGAGAGAGGAGAGAGAGGAGAGAGAGAGGAGATATAACTACAGTGTACAATTTTAAAAAAAAAAAATTAAATCAATCAATCAATCTTTATTTTATATAGTGCCTTTCATAGTGGACCACCATCACAAAGCACTTTACAAGATGCAGTAACAACAAGAAAATCCATAATACTTTAAATACAGAGAAATGCATAATACATGGTATACAGTAAAAAACAATGCATAATACATTAAATACAGTGGAAAGTGCATAATATACACATGAATGTACACAAAATGTTTAAAACATTAAAAAAAATTCTTACAAAAGCCCTTCAGCTCTGTAGAAAAAAAAGTAAACCAAAAAAATATATATTTCCATTTTTTATTTTTTTTTCCAGATGAACAGGCTCCTAACCTTCCTCAACAACCCAGGAACAGAGGGAGAGTACTGAGAAGAAGGGAGAGTATTTAGAGTCCGCGTTACCCTTTCTGATCTCCCAGAGGATAAAATTATACCTCGATACCGGCTATTTCATTATGTACAATTGTTTGTATTCGTTGTATAATAAACTTGGTTCATTAAATTATCCTTTTCATTATGTACATTTGGTTTTATCCGTTACATAATAATATAATATAAAGTCAAGACACTTAGTTAATTCGGGTCATTTCTGCCTCTCCAGATGAGCTGCCTGGGCTTTAGTGGGTTAAAATCTGTACATTGTATTTAAAACACAGGTTAGCCCATTTTGAGCTGTCAAGACCTACCTATTGTTCAATTGAGGTAGCCCATGGAGAGACTTCATTCAGCCCCATTAGTCTGTTAATCTGTGCTACCAGTGTAGTTAGAAAGTGGTACATCGTCACAATGTGGTACATGTACCAAAACTTGACCTGTGTAATGTCAGAAAGCGGTATGCTGTCATATTGAAGGTAGTATGCTGTCAGATTGTGGTACAGG
>NC_081189.1:107842470-107959970 GCF_902713425.1 Acipenser ruthenus | reverse complement strand
GGTAATCGGATTTCCGTGCTTGATCTTGATTATATTGTGCAATTGGGTTTTTCAAAACATCGAAATGCGATCGGGATCACTGTGATCCGGATTTCGTTTTGGTAATCCGATCTCACTTTTAATCATGATTAAATGTTCAGTTGGGTTTTTCAGAATTTAAAGAGATCAGGATCACTCTGATCCAGAATACCAGGATTATTGTGATCCTGCTGCAGAGGTGGATTTAGCTTTTAAATTATCATAAAACATCGATATTTTGTTTGAATTGTCATAGCAAACACACGTTATATGTCCAAATCGATTGTTAGAATATAATATTTACATATTTATTTAAGTTTTGTATCCATGCAAGCAAAAAGGAAAACACATATTTAGTGGTATAGCTTTAACGCTCAGCGGTCCATTTATTCAGCGCATCTCAGGCGCGTCAGGTCCAATTTATTTTCACACACGCAGTTTATTTTAGACACGCTGTTTAAAAGTAATTTTTTTCACAGTAAAACAGGTTTAAAAGCCCCGCCCCACCTCTTGTTCGCTGTATTTTTCACATACCTCTTCATAGTAGTGCATACCGATAAATCATCTCCTGATCACTTGTTTTATCACCAAACTCCTCAATAATGTGATCCAAATCATTATTTTATTACTGTAACATCTAAAAAAAGCTCTGAAAATGTCTGTGGTATTATTTGAGCACTGGAAGCAGAAGCAGGGTCCGACATTGGACTGGAAAGGAAAATTGCAATGTAGGACCAGGTCCGACATAGGACCGCAAAGGGTTAATAAAAAAGCATACACATATGCCTTCACTTACACCTCCTTACCCACTTCAACACCAGATATAAAAATGAAACCCCTTCCCAGGTTCCAGATTTTGAAAATAATAATAATGTTTTCAAACCTGTAATTGCTATAAAATGTTAACATATGATGAATAAAACACAAATAAATGACCTAAACTGTGTTTTTCATTAACCCTTTATGCTCCTGTGTACTACATACCCATGTTTGCTTGTTTTTAACAATGAAAACAAAAACGTTGCTAATAACAATAAAACATCAAAATGTGTGCCATTATCGACTTGCTCTGTCCCATTTATTGAAATGTTCAATACAACAGAACCCGGGGTTGCCTTTGCAACCACTGCACATTTTTCTTGTGTGCTTTTTTTTTGTTTTCATTTTCGTAGCAGACCGTTGCACCTTTTTTTGTGGTCCCTGCTTCCCTTTTGTTGGAGGGATTGTCACAAATGTGTCTACACAGCTACTTTGTGCAGGCAACACAGCTACTTTGCGCAGGCATTGTGATGGATCTGGCTGCCGCAGATGCCTGCTTTATTGCCTTGTACCCAGTGTTATGTTTTGATAATATTTCGTCACAGCACTGCCATTTCAAACCAAACAGCTTCCCGTTTGCAGCTGGCTTACCTGTAAAGTAGCTGTATGCTCTTTTGTTTGTACAGTTTGTACTGTTCTTGGCTCCACATACTCTTCATCATCATCACTGCGTGATAAGTCAGCATCACTGTCGCTGGTATCGAAATCATCTGAACCAACTTCACTCCTGTTGTCGCTCTCAACGTACGTTGCCATGTTTAGCTTTCGCTAAAAACTATATAAACTACAACTAAACAAGTAAAACTAATAATAAAACAAAAAAAATACTTTAAAACACTATATATATACTTGTAAAAGTTGAATGGCTTCTTGTAATATATCTCAGTCTTCTAAACGCCCACAGTTAGATTGGAATCGCTACATGACACGCAATTGGATACAAATGTCACCTGACCTTCCCCCGACTTTCATTGCACATTCCACAGTACTAGCACTGTCTTAGAGAATTAAACCTGAAACGCTAGACTGAGAAACCGATAATAGAATAGAATGGGAAACTTGACGTACGCAGGTATGGCATGATACTGTAAGTGGGTTTTCATTTGACGTACGTGCGTACGTCATGGTGTTGAAGTGGTCAAAGCTCGTCTGAGAGATGCTGGACACCTGACCGTCGAGGAAGACAATGAAGATGTCTAAAACACAGACCCTTTTTTCAAAAGTTTTATTTTTATTCAATTTAGATTTAGTTATTTAATTTCTGCTAAGGGGCATAAATAAAATAACCATTATTTGCACACTTTATATGTGCACTAACATTAAAAGTGATTTAGATTTTGTTAAAAAAATAATATAAAACAAAATAAAGTGTATTAATCATTATTACCACAATCTTATTTATTTTCTTAAATGAGGTTATATCATAAAAAAAAATAAGAACTAGCCTAAAAAAAAAACTGGATTTCGTAATCCTGATTATTTGTTATCTGGATAAATGTAATCCAGCAGTGACATTTTCTGAAAAACCAGATCAAAACGATCCAGATAAAAGTAATCTCGATCACAAATACAGGATTACAAAATCCGGATCACATTGAACCAGATTAAAGGTTTTGAAAAACCGGCCCCAGAGGATTACGTAAATAGCTGCTAATGCCAATTGCCAATGTGCAAAATCACAGAGAATCCTGATGGGGTCCAAACATTTATGCCTCAGTGCCTTATTTCAGTCAGGTTTTATCCCATTTACAAGGCTTTAATCATCTGAACAGCACTAAATCTTTAAGGACATTAAGATAAGAAAATAATAGATAACATTTTACCTGTTACGTATTACTATCACTTTGTAGGTCTCACATTTTCCACATACCATCCATATTTGATTTGTTAATGGTACTACATTGTTTTTACAATTACAATTTAGGTCTGATCATTTTACTATTATTATCATTAGTATTAATATTATTGTAAACCTTATGTGTGGTTCAGCCCTTGCTCCTGCCCCCTGAATTGACATTTAGGCAGAAAAGAGGACCTTCCAATAAATACTGACCAGTATAAGGGAAATATTAAAAGTGAAAACATTTATGAGAATTATACCAAAATGGCATGCATATTAGCAGTCTTTTTCCTTTGTGTAACATCTGGTTGCATACTGTGTTGTGGACTGCAGATGGAAATGGCAGCTGAATGGATATTGGATATCGCAGTGGTCTGAATCCTTATCTTTTGGCAAAGATATACTATTGCCCTCCAGTTACAATCTATCATGTGTCATACATATATAGGATTTTGGTGATTTTAATAACTAATTTCATTATAAACTAACTCATCTATATTGTGGTTCTTTGTTTATTACATACAGTAGCTTGTATAAATGAAATACACCATTGAGAGACTACCTTAAGCAAATTAGGTGTCTGTGTTACATACTTTATAGTGATGTTTTTAATTTCAGAAATTCGGATTAGTTGCTGGAATGTTAAATGTTAGAGAAGCTTCCTTTCCTTTTTTGTCTTCCCCTTTATTTTAATAAAGTAAATATACTGAATATATACATGCTATGACCCAACTGAAAATAAGCCTTTGTACTTTTGCATACAGATGTTATAGTCTAAAAAGTAAACAATATGTGTGTGACAATCTATTACAAATTTTCTATCAGTAGGATTTTTCACTGATACAATTGGTGACCCTGGTAATGGGATCTTTACCAGTAGAATTTTGAATTGTATTAGATTGGAATCTGTAATTTGACATTTAAATGTACAATGAGATATGCAGTGTTGCAATTGTAGTTGCTTGTTTGGGGTATGGGTAATGTTAGTGTTTATAGTTTTGGTTGCTGGTCCTGCATCTCAAGGGGAGAAGGAAGCCACTGCCTTCTGAAAGAGAAACGTATCTTGAAGCCAGGTCAGCAGGGTGGACCGTGATGAAGCCATGCACTTACCCCCTATTGAGGCCACAGCCCGCTAATAAAGTGGAGGCTGTGGCGGTGAAGTTACAACTCAGATTACTGACAAATTGATGCAATCCAAGCTTTTAAGCAAAACATTTCACAAAGGGAGGGGCATTTTAAGTTATAGTTGAACCTAATTAAAGTCTTCAAATACATACATTTCAGATGTCATCCTCTTGAAAGACTGTTATCTCCCTGTACACTCTATGCACTCTGAAATAGATGTTATCCCCCTCTATATATATATATATAATCAGCTTGTATCACACAGCACCATATGCTATATTCCCCATATGTTTTAGTACTACAGAGTAATTAGTTATTTTGTTATTCAAAGTTGCCTTACACACAAAGAGTACTAATCTGCATTATTCTTTTGTTTGCTTCTTTATTATTATTTTCAAATCTATCATCAGTTTTATTTTTTATTGAATTGTTTTGGAGAATAGAGACAAATCAATTTTTCTTTCCATCTTACCGAGAGCTCTTTTGGGATCAGAATTTCGATCTTTTATTCAAACATAAACCATTTTAAATGTATCCTACCATTTAAGTGGTATCTCAAAAGAAACAGACAGGCTTCCAAACTCTATTACATACACAAACATCTATAGCTCAACACAATAAATGCATTGATATTCAGCCACATAAGAATATAAGAAAATGTACAAATAAGAGGGCTTGTCTGGTTCCCAGTGACCTCCCAGATGTGACATGGGGGGGGGATTAGTGTATGTAAATGTTGTTTGGTAGCGTAAGTTTTTTTTTAGGGTGTTACAATTTTTTAAACACATGTATTTATTCTTGCTTGTTCAAGATGAGTTAGAATATAAATAAACACAAGAGAGCCAATAAGAAGTGAAGCACTACAGTAGATGCTAATTTACAAGCACTGTGCTAGCAGGGGAAGCAAGCTGAGAAAGCTGGAAAAAAAATCAGAAGTGAAAGCAATTCTTTCGATCTTAAGTCAAAAAAGGTGAGTTGTTCTTTAATATGAGTGGCCCGATGTAGTTTGTAGAGCTACTTGTCTCCCGATTTCTGCCAATGGAGGGTTTAAAAGTATCAGTACCACCGTATATGATATAAAATACCTTACAAACATTTAAAGTCTACTGCAAAATGAGTGTATCCATATAATTCCCACAATAAAGTTGTAAGGTTTGCTCTTTTTATAAACAATTTACAGTTTTGTGGTAATTTATTGTGATCCTCTTTATAGAATCTAGTGGAAAAATTCCTTTAGCAGTAATATGTTCCACTAAAGAACCCTGACCGAGAGATAAGAATGTTGTCGCCTCAAAATTCCTTACCATAGCACCATTATGTTTGTACTGATGGGCTTTAAGATTGTACAGAGCTTTGTGTGCAGAGCCTGCAGGTCTGACCCATAATACTTTTACACTAACAGGCAGAGCAATTGAGCTGTGAGCCGAGCTTTAAACCATAACAAAATTGGAAATTTCCTTAACAAATTTTTGTGTCAAGAAATAATGCCTAAAAGATCATAACGGCGTCATCTGTCAAAAGCAACTAGCACCTACTGGAACAGGAACCTTATTGACATAGACATTCCTTAAAGGTTGTGCTGTTTAAGATTTCTGCTGTCCGTTCCCTGCAGATCACAAGTGAGGTTTGGGTCCCAAAGGCTATTCCCACCCTTCTCAGGCTGATAGGCAAGCCTGTCTCCTGTCTTCCTTACAGCAACAGTTTCCCTGTTTCCTCTGACACTGAAGCTATGAATTTATCACAATTCTCCTTAAGCCTTTTTAGTCAGTGAGGTCTTTACAAGCTTGTAATCACCTCAATGTGTTAGGAGCATGTCACACAAACAGCTGAAGAAGTCTTATCCCCCCTTTCTATTTCCTAAGGAATCAGATAATCTGTGTGTGTGTGTGTCCTGGTATAGAATTTCTGAACATGAATTGAAGGGTTTTCACTTGTTTGCCTGCTTTCCCTGGTCAGCAGAGAAAGCTGAATGCAAGCAATAAAACATTCAAGGTAGTAAGTATATTCTGAGGCCTTTTTAATTTCATGCACTGTAGCTTCAACATTTGTTTCTTCCCTCTCATCTCTTCCTCTTTTTCACTTTCATGGTACTACATTCAAATGTTACTTTATGCTCACCATACACATTAAAATGCCCAAAAGCAAAAAGGGTAAAAAATGCTTTTCAACAGATAGAATAATGCTGAATCATACATTGAGGTTAGTCTGTGAAATGTAGTGCCATTAAAACTCTGGTTCATGCACTCAAAGTTATCTGAAAAGCAAGAACGATAGGTTACAGATGTAACCCCGGTTCCATGAAAGAGAAGACGACCAACAACAATACTTTTGGGATATGCCTGCCACAGGTCAGGTATTCACTGAGCATTTTATATCAGAGCTGCCAATAGGCCCCTCCGGGGAGTGATGTCCTTGGTCCCGCCTACCGAGGGAATAAGTAGTCACTCCGTGGAAATCACGTTCTATTTTGTATTGAACCTGCGAATGTGAGTGATACAACCTCTCGCTAGACATCTCGCTACTGCCAAACTATTGTTTGTGGTGTGAGCGTGCAACCTCAAGGACCCTTGTGCCTAATGAAGGCACTGAGGAATCTACCACGTTGAGTCAGTACAATCTGGTTAATGTATGCAGAGTAGCCCAGCTAGCCACAGTACAAATGTCAGTCAGTGAGGGTCTTCTAAAGAGGGCCCATCACGTAGCCACTCCTGTGTTAGAGTGCGTGGCCACTCTCCCAAGTGGAGGTAGATCGGCATTGGTATATGCAGTCGAGACTGTGTCCACAATCCAGTGGGATAGTCGCTGCTTCGAGAGGGCTTGACCCATGGTCCTTTCACCATGACAGACAAAGAGCTGGTCAGACTGAAGCAGCGCAATGCCCGAACCGGGCAGAGGGAATACAATCTCTGATCCTCCTCCGAAGAAAAAGGAGGGGGATGGAAAGCCTCTAATTCGACCAATTGTTTTAAGTGGAAAGCCATAACCATCTTAGGAAGGAAAGCAGGGTTCGTGTGTAACGTGTGTAATCATCCCAAATACACATACAGGCACTGTGCACTGACAGAGCCTGTAGCGCACTAACCCACTTAGCGGAGGTGATGGCTAGCAAAAAGGCTGTCTTCATAGAGAGATATTTCAACTATATGGAATGTATAGGCTCAAACAGGGCCTTAGTGAGAGCCTCCAGTACCACTTCTAGACTCCACTTGGAGAGGACGTTCTTTCTAGCAGGATGTAACCGCAGAGCACCCCTCAAAAAACATGTTGCCAGGAAATGAGTGCCTGGGGACACCGAATCAATGGGGACATGGCATGCAGATATGGCTACTAGGTAAACTTTCCATGTAGAGACCTCTTTTTGAAAATACCTACAATGACCTTGTGGCGGGGGCCCTAGCATTCGGCAGTGTACTGACAACTGCGTCTGAGAGCCCTAAGGCAGACAGTCCTGTTCAGGGGCCAGACACACAGTCTACCCGGTTCCATGCGTAGCGGGATCGCCCAGAGCTGGCCTTAAAGCAGCTGGCAAAGGTTTGAAAACCAGATTTTCCTGGGCCATTTAGGGGCCACAAGGAGAACTGTCGCCTTCTCTCTCTGGACCTTCTCTAGGAAAGCTGGGAGCTGCGGTATTGGTGGGAATGTGTACACAAGCGTCCTGGGCCCACTGCCCAATTCACCACTCTAGGAAGATGACATGACATGACGGACAAGGACATGTCTCCTCTGGAGCACTGGAAGGAAATGCTGACGAGCGAGATGAACCGCTCGCAGTTCCAGTGTATTTATGTGCATGGATGTCCAGCAACCCAACCAGGACCCACGGACTCCTCTGCCTGCCCGGATCGCACCCCAACCCGAGTCACCACCTGATGGCTGTGGATCACTCCCATCCTTACACCTTCGCACAGGTGAGAGCCTTGCCGCCACCATTACAGGGCTTCCCAGCATACCTGAGACATGGCTAGATTTTTTTTTTTTAATATGATATTACTCTTATACTGTATATACAGTTTTCATGTTTCACTCTGTTTGATGTCAATTCATTGTGTAAGTGAAGTAACACTAGTGGAAAGAGAATCAAAATAATGCACTCATGAATATTACAGATATATTGGTACAATAACTTTCTTGTTAGTGTTCGGCAGGGTAACATATGTACATAAATAAGCATAATAATAGCATACAAACTTTCAGTGGAGTACAAAAGAGCACATTTCTTTCTTCATACGCTTCAGCACAATTTGTACCGATTCTTATGCACATTTCTTTTTTAAATAAACAGAACACAGTGTTAATTTGAGTTTGAGGACGAAGGTATTTTATGCATACAGTTTGAATGTTAGGTCGTATTCGGTGTCAAGTCATTATCTGAGTTAGTTGAAAGAGAGACAAATATATGCACTCATGTTTCTTATTCATCTTGTAACAATAGCAGTTCTTTCAGGAAACAAAATGGTGCAAATTATGCCTCAAGCACAAGCTTATTAAATTAGGCCCTACATCCAGAATTAGAGAGACTGCCTCACATAAAGACATGCACAGTCATTAGAAATGTGAAACAAAAGCTGTAATTTATCATAGCTTGTGCATCTATTTAAAATCTATGAAATACTGTGAAGGGTGATGCATATTTGAATGAATACATTTCCTATTATATATCATCTCAGCTCCACAGTCATTGTCTTTATTACCAAAGAGTTAACTTTTTTTTTTTAACACTTTAACAGGAAAATTTAACAGTGTATACCTGTTTTGTTTGATAAACCATAAAGTGTATATATATATATATATATATATATATATATATATATATATATATATATATATATATATATATATATGAAAAAGGTTAATCACACACAACTTAAAAAAAAGAATAACAAATCAGTAAAGATTCTTAAGTTAATTCTTAAGTCAAGGTTCTGCCTATAGAAAAAAGTACTGGAACGGCGTTCCGCACCACTGCTTGCTGGGCTCAATTGGTATCCAGAATACAATTTGAGAGAACAATACAGTCTGAATTTAGCATTTGCATCCCCAGTTACAGTATCCTGGATAGCAGTAACTGGAAAATAATAATGAAAACCATTATCCAGGATCAAAACACAGGGTGAGTCCTGCAGTCAGGGGAGCACACAGTCTGTGTCCTGGCTGTGTGAAGTTTTCGCAGGAGATTCCACAGGTAGCCTCGCACAGGCTTCAGTGGACCCTAAAGGCCAGGCACCTGGTGAGCGGAAAACTACAGGGTTCACTACTCATCTGATATTTGACAGACTCCATACTGTCACTGACAGGGAGAAAACTCAGGGATTTATATTCTAAGCTACTATTTATTTTATTAGTCTGGAAAGCTTAGAGCATCATACAGTCCCTCAGTATTCTGGATACTGAACACATATACATTCTTAAATAATAAATACAGTAAACTTTTCTTTGGTCAGTATCGTGTAGGACACACAATTGATTTCTTTCCACTCTAAATGTTGTATTTACTTTGCATCACATATACCATGCTGTCCCTATTATTCTCGTTTGAAGCCCTGATTGCATTAGCAGGGTACATTGCATGGAGAAGCTGACTATTATTAGCTTATATTTTTTATTGACAGGTGTGGTAGCCTAATGTTTTTAGCTGTTTTTTTTTCTATCTTTCTTTTGGAAAGCACTAACTGAATAACAAAAATTGATTTTCATTCAGTAAAAACATGCTATTGCAGCTCTATATTAAAACGTATTTACATGATGTTACAAAGAACACATTTTTGGGACCCTGTGTTCTTAACGATTGTTGACCCTTCTCATTCTTATTGTCCCACCTGTGTCCTAAAACTGGCCCTATACTTATTGGAGGGAAGTGTATAGGAAAATAAATAAATAAATAAACAACATTATATACCGTGCAAAGGGAATTATAGATACAAATTATTACAAATGATGTTCTCTTTTAACACATGATCCTAGTCAGAAGTATGTATATATATATATATATATATATATATATATATATATATATATATATATATATATATATATATATATATATATATTGTGAGATTAAGAGTTTCGAAGGGGTTAGAGACACAGAACGACCAGGAACTACATTTCCCAACAACGGGGAAAACGCACATTGCATGACGGGTAATAGCGGTAGCTTTAAAAAGCTGCTGGAATCAGATAGAGGGGAGGGTGAGAACAGGTGCACACACGAGCCGTGGGACGGGAGAGTACCTAACCAAGACCAAAGTGGGCAGCTGCATTGGGAGCGAGATTGGGATATTAACCAGTGGTAAACCAGAGGAATACAATTTTAGCACTTGTTTCTAAAAACGGTACAGAGTATTGGGGCATTGCATTGAAGCAACCTTGCGGACTACCATTGTCACCAGTCGGAGACAACAATTGTTTCTACAGCGGGACAGTGCACGGTGGTTCTACCTTGAAACAACACGGCAGACTACAAGCTTCCCTGCATCGGAGCAATGCAGAGAACACGGATTGCTGTAGAGTGAGTACGCTGTGTTTTACCTTTGATATGCTGGGAGCTACTGAAGTACGGGACTTGTGTGTATTCAAACAGAGTGCTTAAAGACTGTATCAAAAGCCCACGAACAGGGCAAGTGATTAACCCAGGAGAACTGTGTCCATCTGGAAGTGTTGAACGGTGTAAAAATATGCAGGGACACAAAAAGGGTGATTTAAACGAAACACAACTTTATTTTATGTCCGGGGAACAGTGGAACCTGCAACAAAAGAGAGGCGAGAGTTAGAGAACGCTCATTGCTCACTGTTTGATCACCTGTATTAATTCTAATCTACACAGCAGTGTTATTACTTACCTTTACGAAAGGTTGGCTGGGTGGTGGGGCCGCACTCTACCGCAAACAGACCTCCGGGGCAGTTGGGAGTACAAACCTGTGAGTAGGACGGGGACGATCACGACTCCACAGCGCCATCTGGTGGATGTCCGCGACAACCTGGAAAAGAGAAAGAAACCACAATACCAAGCCAACACCAAAGGAACTTGGATACAACAAGCAACTACTTACCTGAGGGTCTCGCTCCACAAAGAAAGTCCTGGACTGTGTTTATTTGAGTTTGTTTATTATTTGTCTTGATAACTGGAACTTCTGTGTGTTCATTTTTGGAATATAAGAGAAAAGGAAAATCATTAAAACAGAAATCTCCTTGGACCTGGGTCTCTGTCACATTCTTCTGCACCAAAACAGGCACCATTTGCACATCTCATACTTACGTGGACTATACCAGTTCACAATATATATAAATTAATACATTTCCTATTATATATGTTGGTCGCACACTCAAAAATCTTTTAGACTTGACCGCTAATAGTATGCATCAGATTCCTCTTGCAGTTTTTTTTTAAAAAACGTTTTATTATGTCTTGAAACAAAACAAGAAACAAACACAACACATTTCGACACATAGGGCAATATTATGATGAAATGAGTGCAATTGCAAACACAGTGGTTAAAGTCAATGGCGTCTGCCCTGCAGGGAGCGGCTTCTCCAAAAGTGTGATTCTGATGAAATTAAAAACCCAGCACAAGCGCATTTAGTGGCGCACTGACACCGCCCAGCCAATCAATGCTGAGAAGGTTGGGGAATCTGCTATCCAATCAGGGCCAGGCAACAATCCCTTGAAGAGACAGAATGCGCTTATGTCACTGCAAGGCTCTGTTTTGAATGTTGAAGTGGCGATCATGTCAAGCGGCAGTAGCACAGAGCAAGAACAACCAGCGCAAGTCAGAACATCAAGTTCACTCGCCGAGAGAATTTGTAAACCACGCTTAACGACACAGGAGATTGCTATATTAATATCTGTTAGCATCTATTCGTCCGCTAGTTCTGGTCCTGGCTATTAGCTGTGCCCTACATTATTGCTTTATGTGTGTGTCCCACTTTTTTTAAAATGTATTTATTTTTTTGGTTCTGTGTCATAATGTGTGGTTTATGTATTCTCTCCCAATGACCTGTCCTTGTATGTGCTGACTAGGTCCACACGCTGTAGGTCCACATGCTGTAATGCATTAATGAAAACAATATTACATACTTGATATACCCTTCCTCTCAATGGATGAAATTATAGTAATAGCAAGCATATCATCCATGATTATTAGGGGTCTACTTAAATTGTGGAGAATTTACATATTTTTCCTGGGTAGGTTATGGAATAAAGTTAGGATTTCGCTGACATTTCGGTGACCTGTTTAAACATTAAATAAACCTAAGTAAATAATATTTCAAAAGCCTACAAATAGTGGTACTTGCTTCCTTACTAAAACGGAGTGCTGTCATTTGTTAAAGGCAAGCGTGTAATATCCCCCAGCAGTTGCTGCCGACATTCTCTGTCTCTGTGTTGTGAAGACTTGCCCATATTGGGGTAGATTTTCAAAGGTGACTAAATTTTAGTCAAACGTCCAAAGTTATACATCTTCTTAGATGACTACATTTTCGTTGAAATTTTCAAAAATGACTTGGATTATTATTATTATTATTATTTATTTCTTAGCAGACGCCCTTATCCAGGGCGACTTACAATCGTAAGCAAAAACATTTCAAGCGTTACAATACAAGTAATACAATAAGAGCAAGAAATACAATAACTTTTGTTCAAGTAAAGTACAAGTTTGACAAACCACAATTCAATGATACAGCAGGTAATAGTGATAGTTACATCAGGATAGGATTAAATAGTGATAGTTACATCAGGATGTGATTAAATACAAAGTACTACAGGTTAAAAACTTGGCAGATTACAGTATTCTGAAGTACAGGATTAAATGCAGTAAAATAGGGGCTGATAAGAGCAAAATAAAGCACATTTACATGAAAGGTGATAGTGTCTCAGGATACAAACAGAGGAGTTCTACAGGTGCTCTTTGAAGAGGTGAGTCTTAAGGAGGCGCCGGAATGTGGTCAGGGACTGGGCAGTCCTGACATCTGTAGGAAGGTCATTCCACCACTGCGGAGCAAGGGTGGAGAAGGAGCGGGCTTTGGAGGCAGGGGATGAATGACATTCGTCAACAACTAAATTTACGTCTAAGTTGACATTAGTCAGCTAGCTGTCTGTGTAAATTACTTTTGCATATTACAATGTATGCAGATCAACGGGAAGTGATGCGTTTCGGTTTTAGATGTTGCAACTCAAAGTGCAGTGCCCGCCTCTCCCGCTACAGAAGGAAAGTGAGCTGACAAACCCACTACAGTCAAAATAAAAGCATTAGATGAGAAAGGCGAATGCTCTGCTCAAAAGGTAGCCAGATGCAGCCTCAGAAAAACAAAATAAATATGGAATTTGTTTTTCATTTAGTAATTACTCTCTTAATTGAGACAACTTTGTTTTGTTATTTGATAACAATTATACAGTACCACGAAGTTACTTTCACCTCTGATGTGTGTGTAAATATATATATATATATATATATATATATATATATATATATATATATATATACACACACACACAAAAGATGCTTCAGGCATTATAGCCCCCTGTCAGTAACAACCCTTGGGTTAATAATTTTCCACTATAGCCCTCTCTAGTCCATATTTACTACTGTATATGATTTTGCAAACTACATCTTAAAACATAATTTATAAAGTTAATGATTCAAAGTTAAGAGATCATCATTTTTTTTTTTTTTTTGGTAAGTCAAGTTATAGTAATTACATATAGACCTGGACCAACCTCCATTGCTTCCAAATATGTCCCTCATTGGTTGCAATCTGCCTCTTGGAGGAGTCAGGTTATATCAGTGATTAAATTGTGATTGACAGGCAGAGTGGTCATTGTGTCATCAGCAGGAAAATCCTCCAGCTCTTCAACCACTGATTGTCAAAACATTTTAAATAAATAAATCAATAAATAAATCTGGGTATACAATTTCTTGATCTGAATTAAACATATACAATGATTGTAGAATGTCAATTGAACAAACATTTACATTTCTTATTGTACCAAACTAGTCTTTAATTGTCTGACAAGAGTGCTGTGAAATCGTGCTATGTGTGTTAAAATTGACGTAAACCAATGTTATTTACTTAAGGGAGACTCCAGCCGTTAATGCAATTGCAGAGTTGTTTAAAGAGGCCATCTTTGAGATGGATGAACAAGTATGCTAATGTGTCTGGCATGCAATCTACACACAATGTTTAAGGATGAAGAATGATGAATTGGGTTGACTTGAGTAATTGAGTCTGAGCCTTATGCTCCCTATTGTTTACGTGTATATATGTTAAAATAATAATAAAAACAAAATATTTAAAGAAACATTTAAATTCTCCCAATATGCATAAAACAAAACAATACACCCTCTTTAAATGTTCACTCAAACCTGAAGAGACTTAAAAGCTAGTGATTCATTTTATACTGTAGTTAATTAAAGAAACAGTATAACATCTTTAAATCTATTTTCACTATTACATTGATTAACATGCCTAAAACAAAAAAAGAAAAATCCTCTTATGAAGTATACACTGCAAAATTCCTTTTCCTCACATTTTAAAATTAGTCAGCCATGTAGAACCTGCAAATAATATACAAAACTGCATGCAAATGTACTCAAACACACACGTAATAAAATCATTTATACCACAGGCTGAGAAATTTGCCTCTAGCAATCATACTATAAATCATACAAAATATTATAATAGAAAAGAAGATGGTGTACATGCACACCAAAAAAGTGTAACATTTATTTTTCTGAAACTGAGCTTTACTGCAGACTGTTGGAAGCAGCAGTCTTTTCTGCTTGTCCTATTTAAATTGTTATGTGTTATTCCCCTGTAGAGAGTTTATATTTAATTACAGTATAAGCAGGTAAATAGCTGTGATGCAAAATGGATACTGAATAAAAGGTATCTGAATTTCATCTTTCATTCAGTGTCCTGATTCCTCTATCAGACATCCAATAGGCAACTCTGTTCAGACAGCATCTGTAAACCTCACAACTCTTGACTATACTGGATTATATGGCCCCCAATTATATCAGTACTTGCATCATCTTGTACTTGCACTTAACTGCTCCACACTTTGTTGTATTTGCTCTCAATCCTACTTATATTTTCTATATCTTGTATTTTACTCTTATAGGTATCTGTATTCGTATCCGTATTTTTTGTAATTGCTCTTATTTGAAATCGTTCTTAACCATTTATTCTACTTACTACTTGCTCTCAATGGAATTTTCTCTTACTTACTAGTGATTTTATTGTATTTTATAACTGCTCTTATCGGTAATGTGATATTTTGTAATGTGATACTTTGTAACAACTGTAAGTCGCCCTGGATAAGGGTGTCTGCTAATAAATAATAATAATAATAATACAGCCCAAATAAAAACCATTAAAACAATGGAAGTAGCAGTCTATTTCATTCTATCCTCCATAGTATTCTTCACATTGGTACGGCAGAGACCTACACCCATTGAGTGCTCAAGGTTTGAGAAACTTGCCTTTCCATCCTTGGTGTCTATACTTTACAAATCTACTGCAAACAGAATATGTGTTTAGATGTGCCGCAGTTTAGGATCTGTTTTCATGATAGACATGGGTGGGCTGTAGGTCTACCATGCACTGAAAACAGCATAAATGAAAACCACTTTTATTCTATTACCTATGTATGTTTACTGGGACAGAAATGATGTGCTTCATATAACACATTAATGCAGTAATTTGCAATTTTTTTGGCATACATTTTGCCTGAATGTGTTTTTTTTAATTAAAAAAAAATGAAGAGACTGATGAAGGATGCTTAAAAAGGCTTTCAGAGTTGAAGGGTTAAATCACAAAGAGGTTTGCTCTTTTTCACAGGTCAATTTGATTTATAGACAAGAGCTTCCATCTGGCAATTTTCTAAGAGTTTCTTTCTGCTAATGAGGTTTTTTTTTTGTTCATGAGGTTCTCTGAAATCTACAATTTCCAAAGTGCAGTTTAATGTCAGCCACTACTATATAGAAGTGGGGTTTTCACAAGAAGATGTATTAGAAAATTGCCAGTTCTACTCAATAACTACTACTAAAAAAAAAAAGAAAAGCTGGTTTACCAGCTAAGAAGATCACAAAGCCCTGCACAATTTTCGGCTAATGGCTTTACGGGCCTGAAGCCACAAACAGGCCATCCTAATCCAACAGTTTGAATAGAATTATCCCTGCAAACATTCTCCTGAGCAGAATTAAACTGTCAAGTGAGATTCCCTGCTGTAGGGACGTATGTTCAAGATGATTGGAGGCTCAGGTCAAAGCCAGGATTACTACATCTCTTAGCCTCGTACACAACACCTCCATAGATGCAGGGCCTGTGAACAGTCACTGCTGTCTGGGACAACTACTGGTATTTTATTTTGCATGGCTGTTTATCACATGAGAATAATTTAATTGAATGGGCCTGTCTTATTTATAAGCTCCAGTGTTATTTTTAATGACTGCTGTTTCCTGAATCTTCCAGGCTGGGGTGAAAAATCGTGTGTTAGCTTGATTTTTTTAATTGTAATGGACTTTGCTTCTCACACAGCGCTGTTTCTTTTAACTGTTACTGTAACTCTTTTAATTTGTTATTGTTGTCTCTGGTTCGATCATCAGGTTGGTTTGAAAAGCTATCACTAGGGATGTGCTAATTTCTGTCCTCTCTGAAACTGTGGTTTTGTAGAAAGATTTTACATTCACTGTTGCCGCAGTTGCAAAGGGGGCAGAAATAACACTTGTACTTTAATAGTGGTTATTTCTAATGCCATCTTACTTCAGAAATGAGTGGTTTAAAGGGTATTTTTTTTGCTGGAACAGTTAGTAAAGCAGAAACAGCAATAGAGGGTGACATTTAACACACGTAATAGAACACTAGGCAAAGTATCCCTTTAAGGTTCTGATAATAGGGTTTTCCAAAAGCCATTTCAGTATTTGTTTTTCATCAGAAGTTACGGTACTATTGTATAATTTTGTTCATACTGACGGAATAGGGCATCTAAATGAAGTGGTCATTTTCACGCGGCTTGAAGGACACAAAAGCATGTATCAGAACATACATCTAGACACATTTGACCACAGTAAATAAAATCAGTTGACTTTAAGAAGATTGCAGATCCATCTTATTTTATTACCTTGTTTGTTGGACCAGCTTATATAAGCAGCTGTATGATCTTTAATTTTACTGCAAAATGGTTACTTTAGCTGGAGGGAACAATACACTTACACATGTTGCTTTGGTCTTGACACCTATGAAGCTCTAAAACCTCTTTAAAAGGCTGAGGTGTTAGTGGGCCATTTCCAATTTATTGACTTGATTAAAGGGAAATTGTATGTCTAGACGAAGGTAGCCTCTGCTATTAAAGTACAACAAAATAAGTAATTCTGCTGGAGTAAATGGAAGTTGCAATATTACAGACAAAGGCCATTTTGGTTACAAATAATACCTCGTTTCCATGGACAGCCAACTCGAGTGCGATCGAATTGGCCTGAATTCTCCCAGAAAACTCGAGTTGGTGAAAAATGTGGCGTTTCCATGCTTTTCCGAGTCACCCAAGTCATCACGTGAGTTGGGCAGGAAGTACTGCCGATTTTCCACATACTTGCGAGTTAAAGGTCAAGACGTGAATTCGCTGCAGACGGTATTATAATAATACCTTAAAATTAAGGGCCATATAAGAACAATAAATACTGTAACTGATTTGAAAGCCGTCTTTGTTGTTCTCCAAGTTGCTATAACGAGTTACTGTAAATGAGATACTGTTTTAGCAGACAGGTTTCATTAAGTAAACATTTATTTGAATTTTTTGGAATTAAAAATATAATTGCAAAACTGCGTTGCATTTTTTTTGGTGAACGTGCTAAGTAAAAAAAACGGCAATTCAAAAACTGTCAAAATCCCCCAAGGTAGCAAATCTGTCGAATTTAAATGTCCCATTATACAGTATGTTATTTGTGATTGACATTTGGTGATGTAATTTCCTCCCAGCCCGAATTCAAACTTTAGAATTCAGGCCAGCCCAAGGAGTGAAATCGGACCAGAGAATTCACCAACTCCAGTCATTTAAAAACATGGAAAAGGAGGTGAAGTGAGGAGGGGGTGAGGGGGTGAAGGGGGAAACATGTATTTAATGAATACATGTTTCTGAAAAGCATTGCAACTCTTTTAACTCTTTTAATCATTCTTTGTTTTGTTTTTTAACACAAAAATGCAGAATTGACATTGTCAATAAGCAATGAGTTCAGAATTAAACATATTAATGAACTGTTAATTGTTAATGTTAGTTAAAGTTCTTCTCCTGAAAATTGTCTGCTTTACCAGTGTGTGCTATAGGCAACATGTTGCCATGGAAACTATTTTGTTCTCACAAAAGCTGAAAATCAAATATCTTAAATATAACTAATATTCTCACACCAAGTATGCTGGTATTCTCTTTTTAGAATTGTAATAATCTGCACAATTACATGTTTTGGTAGCTTATACCCTCGTACCATAATTGGATTTGAGATAACTTCAATTTCTATTAAATAATTATGATAAACTCTCTACGTATTAAAAACTAATTAAATTGGGGTATTTGGCTTTATACTTAAATGGCATTTCATAGTAGCAATGCTTCACCATACTGTGACCCTCAAATACCATGCAGTTCAGTATAGGTTACATAAAGTGTTGCAGTGCCATCTACTGGCCACATAAATAAATAATTGTATGTGCTTTTTAAGCACAACAAATGACAATATGTTCAATCATGTGCCTTTTCATTTAATGAAAAGCCACTTACTTGTTGATAAATACTACCATTTAATAAGTAAAGCTTCTGCACATAAGTGTCAGCTCAGCGACATTCATTATCTGTTACTTACAGCATTCAACTCTATATGTTACTTGGTATTTAAATAAGCATTATTGCTTCAAAATATATAGGTTAACTAATTGTTAAAAGGCCCGTAACCCTAACCCTGACCCTGCCCCCAAAGTTCAGCTCTAGTGCCCCTCTAGTTCTGATCCCACATTGAGATAAAAAAATCTATTAAGTAAAGTTAACACAAAAGTGTAACTATAATATATGTTATTTCTGGAAAATGTCTAAGGTTATATATGTTTTTACAAATTAGTACCAGTAATGCTCCCCACTAGCAATCCCCTTTATAAGACTTTTCTAATATGCATGTTTCTAAAGCGGAGTCATATTGCAGTGCAAATTGTTAAGTGTCCTTTCCCCTACAAGTCGTTTATTTATGTATTTATTTATTTATTTATGCAAGTAAATTGCATCTGATTTGATAATTAAAAGAAATAAAACATTGTGTCTAAAGGAATAGGACTTATTTACAAGAACATATACACTGAAAGTACTGTATAAGGCCCTTTGGGCCTACACACTGTATTCATTGTATTCATTTCAACTTGTAGCTCAGAAGTAGCTCAGGGTTACTGATACGTTAATAAGGAAAAACAATTCCAGAAACAAACGTAGCCTTCAGTATAGTATGGCACTTAGAGTAATTAGTGCTGTGTGGGTGCTTCAATTTTTTATATTTCCAGAAAGCTTTTGACAAAGTCCTGCATAAAAGATTAATTTTCAAACTGAACGCAGTAGGGATTCAAGGAAATGCATGCACATGGATTAGGGAGTGGTAAACATGTAGAAAACAGAAAGTACTGATTAGAGGAGAAACCTCAAAATAGAGAGAGGTAACCAGTGGTGTACCACAGGGATCAGTATTAGGTCCTCTGCTATTCCTAATCTACATTAATGGTTTAGATTCTGGTATAGTAAGCAAACTTGTTAAATTTGCAGACGACACAAAAATAGGAGGAGTGGCAAACACTGTTGAAGCAGCAAAGGTCATTCAAAATTATTTAGATAGCATTCAGAACTGGGCAGATTACATTTAACAGAGAAAAGTGTAAAGTATTGCACACAGGCAATAAAAGTGTGCATTATAAATATCATATGGGAGATACTGAAATTGAAGAAGGGATCTATGAAAAAGACCTAGGAGTTTATGTTGACTCAGAAATGTCTTCATCTAGACAATGTGGGTAAGCTATAAGAAAGGCCAACAAGATGCTCGGATATGTTGTGAGAAGTGTTGAATTTAAATCAAGGGAAGTAATGTTAAAACTTTACAATGCATTAGTAAGACCTCACCTAGAATATTGTGTTCAGTTCTGGTCACCTCGTTACAAAAAGGATATTGCTGCCCTAGAAAGAGTGCAAAGAAGAGCAACCAGAATTATCCCAGGCTTAAAAGGCATGTTGTATGCAGACAGGCTAAAATAATTGAATCTATTCAGTCTTGAACAAAGAAGACTACGCGGCGATCTGATTCAAATATTCAAAATCCTAAAAGGTATAGACAATGTCGACCCAGGGACTTCTTTGACCTGAAAAAAGGAACAAGGACCAGGGGTCACAAATGGAGATTAGATAAAGGGGCATTCAGAACAGAAAATAGGAGGCACTTTTTTACACAGAGAATTGTGAGGGTCTGGAACTAACTCCCCAGTAATGTTGTTGAAGCTGACACCCTGGGATCCTTCAAGAAGCTGCTTGATGAGATTCTGGGATCAATAAGCTACTAACAACCAAACGAGCAAGATGGGCTGAATGGCCTCCTCTCGTTTGTAAACTTTCTTATGTTCTTCCTATGTTCTTATGATGCATTATAAAATAAATGAAACTGAGACATTTGCTATATAAGGTAGGGGGGTGACAGATTCCTAATATTGTGAAGGTGGCTCTTTTGATTAAAAATAAATTAACAACTAATAGTAATAGTTGCCTACTTATTTTGAATATTAACTTTTTAATATTTAGCCGTGCTGTTTTGAGAATAGGCCTATACAGTATCTTAGTGGTAATATATTTGTTTTAATTAGTCATGGCCCCAAAGGAATCAGTATACTCTCAATTGCTCCCAAGAAAAATATTCTTGATAACACCTGCAATGTCTGGATTGTTTTGTTGGATTTGCTATGAAAACAAACATTATTTATCACACTAGGCTATGTTGTGGGAAAGTTTGCAAGAAAGTAAAACTTATTATCATTCCTTCTTCACTAAGCTGGGAGCTTTGTTGGATTGAAGTGAAGTACAATTTATGAATTATATTGAAACTGTGGAGATTCTGTCAAGCAGCAACATACATTAAGTTCAAATATTTCTCACTATTTACTGTGTTCGATTTTATTCTGATATTGCTAGGTTATATTGCTATAAAACAAGACAATTTTACCAGCAAAGCATTTTGCTAATTTTGCATTTATTATAAGTCTGCATTATTAATGTGCCATATATTTATTGTGAATTTGTGATAGTGTAATCTAGCACTGCAGAAGTGTAAATATTTGTTGACGGAAAAATGTACCCATTTCAGTCGTTTTAAACATAGTTTACTGCAGAAAGGTGCCAATAAGCACAGCTGGGACATTATCAGATGTTATTCATTTAAAGTACAATTACAGGCATTACGCTGCTTCTGTATAGAAGAAGACCCCAAACAGATTTTCTTTCAGTTTACAGTGTGCACAATTCTACAAACTGACACATGTGCTTTTAAGCATTAATATACTGTATATGCATTTTATTTAGTTCCAATCCATATACTGTATTAAACCAAAATCATGAAAATACTGTTAATATATCAGTGCCACTGCATTATCAATACAAACGATTTAAACATGTCTAAACAGGAAAGCATGCATAAAAGTTGCAGTTACTTTATTACTGCATTGATCATTAATACATTTTAAAAACACAAAACATCAAAGTCACAGCATGCATTATATTCGGGCCGGGACATTTCAATCTCTCTGATTGGACAGTTCAATACAACTCCTTATTATTAGTGGTTGTTATTGCATTATTAATAATACTGTCCTTTTTATACGCAAGTGTCAATGGGGTTTCTCATGTTCATTTTTGTTCTGATGTTCCTTGCTCCAATGGTCTGCCTGTCACTCAGAACAGGAATGATTCGGACTCTGCCTGAGTTATTTTAATTTTTATTTCGAGCTTTGCCCAAAGTCAGTGAATTGCCTGCATTTTGGGCTTTGCCTGTAGCATATACATACACACAGTCACTGTATACATGTTTATTTCTGACTGTGTGTTAAAAGAGAACACATTAAATACATGTTAAATAAATACATAGATAGATAATTATTTAGCATAAACATTACAATATTTCAAAATATTCTATTAATAAACATATATTTTTTTTAAGTTCAAATCTTTGTTGCCAGTTCATTCTGTAAATGTGTCTATTTTTTATTGACTTTGACATGATTTATACATACTTTTACTGTGACACAAACCTAATCCTAATTATAAAGTGTGTCCAGTAGTTTTATTAATCGTTCCTGTGCGTATTAGGTCTTTGTATTACCTTTCTGAGGGCACTGCAATATTGAAGTACTCTTTAAACGTTGGACGTTATGTCCGCAGCAGCTCATGACATTCTGGGAGAGTTTAAATTAAATCTCAAAAGAGCTAGACATTTCTTCAGAAGAGGATTCTAAGTATATGTCAGTGCACAATTTACTGCATGGTTATCTGGTTTTTTTTTTAGAAGCTGGGTCCATTTTGTAAATAGTTTTGACCTGCAATAAAATGCTATTTTTGTTCACTGTATCTAGCAGTCTGACAGGTAAGAACAATACAAACCTATCCACAAATATATTTAACAGCCAGTTCTTTCTTCTCATGACAGTCTAGCTGCAGGAAAACAAGCTACCCAGACATCCGCTGACATCTTGGCCTATACCCTTCAAAGTTCTATGCAATCCATTTTAAATTCCTTTTAGAGATGTACAAGGTACCTGAATCAAAGCCTGTTAAACTTATTTGGAATTCATAAACAGCTGCAGGCAGATCTTTGGTCTGGTCCCTCCCAATACCTCAAAGGAGACCCGTGGACTGCTTGTACACTGAATCGAAGTCTTCCCATTTGACATGAAATGCGACCCAGACCCAATAAGGTTGAACAATCTGGGACATTATTCTATGATCTTTAAGAAATTCTATGACCAGTTTGGCATTATGGTCATTTAGACATCTGGTTCAATCAATTTAGAAGTTTATATCCGACACATGGCCATTTCAGCACAAATAGTGATTATGAAATTACATTTAACAATGCTTCTAAATAAAGCAAGGTGAAGACGTGGTAACATTGTGGTTGCTGCCGTGTTCGTTGAAGGAACAATATTATTATATGAGAGTAGCTACGTTATTTACTTCATGCTAATATTGGACTCGGCTTTCACCAAATTAAAATTGGGTCGCAGTTGTGGGCACTATGTAATATACAGTATGAGTGTGATAGAGAGAGAAAGGATTAATGTTGTAAATCTCCCTCCCGATCAGAAAGGACGCTGTGTAAGGACGTTGGTATGCTGCCTCCTAGATGGACCACCTTGATGGTAGGTGGAAACTGGAAGGTGACCATATTAGGGGGAGCGCTTAGTTGCAAGTGCTCGGAACGACTCCATTGCAATCAGTTGCGGGACAGCCCTCTATTGGAGAAACCATGGCAACGGGTTGATTGCAGGGAGGAGTTTTGTGAGTACAAAGGGGAAGCAGCTATGTCAGTACCTGGCCTTGTGCTGAGAAATTGAGCGACCAGCCGGAGCTGCTGTTGTTTTTTGTATTATGTGTGGATTAAGGAGCACACTTTCGTGCACAGGACATGTGGGGATTATTGTGGATAGTTTTGTTTACTTTTGTTTGGCCTGCAAGCCAGCCGTGTTCCTCCCGATACCATTGATGGTAGAGGGCTGGTTTCCTTTGTTTTAAAATAAATAAAACACAGACATTTATCGGGAAGCATTGTTTCGGGACTGTTTATTTATTATACCACTCACACTTATTACAGTGAGCCTTAACCCTTTGCGGTCCATTGTCGGACTGGGTCCGACATTGCAATTATTCCTCACAGGTCCTTTGTCGGACTGGGTCCGACATCATTATAGCAACGCAATAAACGGGTGTTTAGTCGTTTTTTCTCCGGAAAAAGCCGAGAAAACCATTCAATTGCCGAGTGGTAGCGACAGGAGCCGAGACAAGTCGGAAAAAAAAAAAAAAAAAAAAAAAAAAAGGCGTATTTCATGAATAGTCATACATGGTATCAGGTATCAGATAATGGGCGTCCATAATAAACAAGCTGGCTAAGTGCGTCAGCGCACTGAGACTATCATGGACATTTGCAGAGCTTTTTTCAGATGTTATAGTAATAAAATAATGACTTTGATCGCATTATTGAGGAGTTTGGTGATAAAACGAGTGATCTGGAGATGATCGATCGGTATGTACGACTATTATTATTATTATTATTTATTTCTTACACAGCTGAACGCTATAGCAAACAAAAGGCTGGGGAGGGGCTGGAGATGCCTAGTGTGTGCTTTGTTGATATGCAGGGCCATTTAAACCCGTTTGACTGTGAAAAAAAATACTTTTAAACAGCGCGTATAAAATTAACTGCGCGTGTGAAAATTAATTATTCCTGGCGTGCCTGACGCGCGATTAATAAATGGACCGCAAAGGGTTAAGCGCCTTTCCTCTACCAGGTAATGTGATTTTCCTTTTGGCCCGATGTTGATGGCTGAACTGTAATGCTGGCTCCAAGAAAGAGACAATTTGAGGCCTCTCTGGAGCAAACACAGCAGCTGCAATGCTGGCTCCAGGGATCAACTAAAGTGTGTCCTCCCTAGCGTCCTCCCACCTGTCTGGATATGGGCTGGGTGGAGCACTTTGCAGGGTCATCAGGTGGACACCTCCCTTCTTAGGTGTTTCGTCGACTAGCCCACAACACCTCAGGAAGGCTCCTTACATTAGCCATCTATTCCTTTCCATTGATATTAACTTCCTCCATTACTTTCCTTAGCCATCCATTCATTTTCATTATTGTTAACTTAATCCGTCACCTCTCTTTTGAGGTCTCCAATTGGCCTTTTTTCTCCTCAACCAGAGCCAGTTGCTACTTCTCTCTGCCTCCTCGGTATATGCCGCAACTCCTGTCCACTGAATCCAATATGTCTGAGAAGCCGGGTCAAGGAGTGTGCGACGAATCTCCTGCAACCCACCTCTACTGGATAAACCAATTCACCTACGCTGTTCTTTCTCAGAGTCTTCCTCTTCCCTGTTACACTTGCCCCATGATATCACTGATAAAAAGGAAAGCCTATGCATCTTCCACCATGTCCTGTTCTGCCCACTTTCTCCCATTACTCACAATAGGTGTCATTTAAGGAATTAAGGATCTGTTTGACTAAATACTGGAAACTCACTCTGCAATGGTGGAAGATTTACCCAAGATACAGCAAAGCAAGATGGTAACAAAAACAAACTTGGCGGACTTGAGTGATTATATTGAAATGGAAGACCAGGTTTGAAAGTGTAGATTACTGTATAATGTGCAGCGTTCGTAAACAGAAGTGTTGTGAATGTTTGTGCTGCACATTGCTGAGTCAAGCCAAGGCTTGTGTGTGTGCATAAATCTGATTTCCATTACACGAGAGTAGATGTTAAAACTTCATGCTGATTTGAACTCGGCTCTCGCCAAGATAAGCACCAACTAAGACGTAGCTTTACAGTAAACTAATGTGATCCATATGCGTCTCCATCCATTTACGTTTCCTTCCATATGATGATGTAGATATCCTTCTGTCTGGTGTTAATGGCTGAAGTGTAATGCTGGCTCCAGGGATCAGCTTATTTTGCCTCCCTGGCGCATCAGCACACACAACGGCTGCGATGCTGGCTCCAGGGATCAACCAAAGTGCGGCCTCCCCAGCGCATCAGCATGACAACCGTCTGGATTGAGCTAAGTAGGGTACATCTCTGGGGTTTTCAAGTGGGCACCTTCCATCCTCAGTGTTTCGTCGACTAGCCCACGACACCTCAAGAGGGCTCGACGGTGATTCTGGCGTCCCAGCATCACCCCCCTCCGTCCCCCACTCAACTCAGCCCAGCTTACTTACCTGTCCCCAGCCAGAATCTTTCCGTCTCAACCACAGCCAGTTGCTGCTCCTCTCTGCTGCTTCAGATAAGTTCTTCACTGTGCGACGCAACTCTTGGCCACTGAATCCGACGTCTCTGAGAAACCGGGTTGTAGAATGTGCCACAAATCCTCGACAACCCACTTCCACTGGGTAAACCCGAACTCTCCATCCTCGCTGTTCCGCTTCAGTGGCTAGTTGAGCATACCGCAGTTTCTTCCTCTCATACGCCTCATCTACAGCGTCCTCCCATGGCACTGTTAACTCTACCAGGTGAACAAGGCGTGCTGATCCAGACCACAAGACAATATCTGGTCGAAGGTTAGTGGTGGCAATCTCAGGTGGAAAAATAAGCCGTTGACCAACATCTGCCAGCATATTCCAGTCTCTAGCAGCTTCCAGTTGTCCTGGGCGAGGATTGGTTTTAACACCTTTTCTTGGTGGTTGCTCTCCTGGGCGGAGGAATGTTGTCTTTTGTGTGTAATGTTTTGATGGAACAGGTGGCAACTTATTGGTCATGTTACGCTTGTCTTCCAATGCTAAGGCCAAACATCGCAGCACCTGGTCATGGCGCCAAGTAAACCGTCCTTGGCTAAGAGCCACCTTACATCCTGTCAAAATGTGCCTTAATGTTGCAGGTGATGAACACAAAGGACATGAGGGATCCTCTCCTACCCAGAGGTTTAGGTTCTGTGGTGATGGGAGAACATCATATGTTGACCTGATGAGGAAACTGATCCTGCTCTGTTCCATTGACCATAGGTCTTGCCAGCCAATCTTGCGTTGTTCCACACTCTCCCATCTCATCCATTCTCCCTGTTTGGCCTGGGAAATGGCCTTTATACACCTCATCCTCTCCTCCTGCTTTTGCACCTCGTTGACTACCAGCTTCCTTCTTTGAGCTGGGGCCGCCTTGTGCCATGTAGGAGGAGTTGAACTGAAACCAAGACCCCCTCTTCCATGCTGAACTTGCCCCATGATATCACCAATTCGAAGGGCAGCCTTTGCATCTTCCACAGCTTTCTTTGCCGCCCACTTTCTTCCAGTTTTCAACACAGGTGCTGCCTCCCTTACGCATTTATCGCGTGACTCTACTAATGTCATTTCCAGTCTGACCTTGGCGCACTTAAACTCCTCGGTTAGAGCAGAGACTGGTAGCTGCAGTATTCCTTTACCATAAAGTCCCACTCTGCTGAGGCAGCGTGGAACTCCCAACCATTTCCTGATGTATGAACTGATTAAAGCTTCCAGCTTCTCTACTGTTGTCAAAGAAACCTCGTACACAGTCAGTGGCCACAGCAACCTCGGCAGTAGACCAAACTGAAAGCACCAGAGTTTTAGTTTACCTGGTAGAGCGCAGCTGTCTATGCTCTTCAACCCTTCCACTGCTTGTTGTCTAACTTCTCCCACACGAACTGTGTCCTTTAGATCCCCGTCGTACCATCTCCCAAGACTCTTCACTGGCTTCTCAGACACTGTTGGTATTGCCTCACCATTAATGAAGAATGTTTTATCTACTACTTTGCCTTTAATTATAGAGATGCTCCTTGATTTAGTGGGCTTGAATTGCATTCGTGCCCATTCAATGTTATTGGTTAACTTGCCCAATAATCGATTAGTGCAGGCTACTGTTGTAGTCATGGTTGTCATGTCATCCATGTATGCTCGAATTGGTGGTAGTCGCATTCCAGAAGCCAAGCGCTCTCCTCCTACTACCCATTTTGATGCCCTAATGATTACTTCCATTGCCATGGTAAAAGCCAGTGGAGAAATGGTGCATCCTGCCATTATTCCAACCTCTAGGCATTGCCATGTAGTGCTGAAATAGTAACTAACTTCCCATATGTTTCTTTTATCTTGCCTGTAATTTAAAAAAAACAGGTGCGGCACAGGCTATTAACATTACGGTATTATTCTTTAATATTTTAATCTAACAAAAATGAAATGCATGGGAGTAATTGACCTTCTATTACAACAGTAAAAAGTACAGTACCAGCCATACAATATGGACAACAAGAAGAGTTAAGTGTTTGTATTATATACAAATTATAGCCCTGCCATGATAAGTATAAAGTACATTTAAAATAGGCCACATATTTAATTCTTACCAGGATCTGGTCTATAAAGGGTAAAGTTGTTGCTTTGTCCAGGGGCAAATGCTCGGCAACACGCTCACTGGAATCTACACATACACTTCCTAACCTTCAAATCACAATTTTACCCGAAACCTTTTTTTGGGTGGGGGTGTGGGGGGGGGGGGGGGGGGTAATAAACAAATCAAACACAGGAACAAATCAAGTGGCACGTGGACCAAAATAAAAGGTTCACACAAAACAAAGCAATACAGGCTGGGCATTCGCCTTCACTATAAACTTTACAATCTATACACATAGATACACTCACCTAATTACCTCTCTCACACAAAGGACTTCTCCTCCCTTTAATACAGGTGGCCACTCTCCAATTAGCACTCAATTACCTAATTGCAGAATGGCAGGGACAGAATTAACGCCATCCCTGCCACAATATTAATTAAACCAGGCCGGTGTCCTTCCTGGCTTGTGTTCCAACTGTACCATAAATTACTTAATTAGACCAATTAAGTGCTTAATAGAAGCTTAATTGATCCAGTTAATTAATTTAGTTTACAGTTAGAACAAAACCAAGAGGGACACCGGCCCTTCGAGACCAGGTTTGGAGACCCCTGAATTAAACACTGAGTAGTTAAACATGTTGGGAATGTATAAGTGTACCAAACAGACAGAATCAGCTGCCAAGTAGAGGCAAGGACAACAACCAAGGCCATGCCCTTTAATTAGAGTTTAATTGCAAATAGAAATGTATAGATATTTAAAACAGTTAAATCTTTCAATTACAGATTTATTTATCTTTTCTATGTTGTTTTGTGATGTAAAGCTTCCTGATTGGTGGATGAACATGGTAAGGCTTGTAACAATATTTAATTGCAGCAGTGCATATTGCCTTTCTGCACATTTATTTTATTTTTTTTAATTAACTATCAGCATGTACAACTATGGTCCATAAACATTTTAACAAACTAAATGTACTCGTAAAGACTTTGAGAAGGCTAGTATTTTCAGAAGCCCTGTTATTGATCCACACTTACAACAAATGTTACTTTCAACCAAGAAATCTAAATACAAATTAGCCAGGCTCTTAGATGAAATGACAAAACCCAAAGCAATCTTTCATTTCATTTCTAGACCGCTGGCAATTGAAATGTACTACCCAGCACTTAGAGTATATATTTACAACAACAAATGTAAGATTTCTATTGCACATACCTTGTAATAAGTTGAGCAGACCTGATCTGAAGCAGGGTAAACAACAATAGGTTCCAGCTTTTATTGAACTGTTTGAGTAATTGGAGAGAAAGAACAGCGAATAGCAGTGATAAACAATGGGGAATCTAAAGAAGTGACACCTGCCTGGAATACAATTTGCTGCAGTCACGTGAACTGGTGGTGTATTGCATCAGGTACAGTGGTTTCATTTCAGTGTCAGCAGGAGTATTATTTACTCCACTATCCCCTTCTTCCTCTCTCTGTGTCTGTCCAATCCCCCCCAAACAATATTATCAATGACATGTCACATGGAAGCAATACACGTGAAACACTTTGCAACACATATTATGCCAGGCACACTTTGACCTTAATTAACATCTGTGCTGTAATCTGTTTGATTGCTCATTATCATTTATCCTCTACCTAATTGATATTCTCACAATGGGCGATATACAAATTGGAATGTGATAATATGCTGCATTGTAACAAAACTCAGGAAGCTGTTCAGTTCAGAACTTGGTTCCATGAGAAATTTTAATAGAAGTAAGAAACAGCAACAAAGAATGATTGCAAATGGCATGTAAGAGGATGGAAAACTAAGAAAATGTAAGGTACATTCTCTTCAGGAAAACTGAAGCAGCAATTCTGGCAGCAATTCGATTACCAGATCCTTAAAAGAATTATCCAAATGGAAGAGATGGATATAAGCTTCTTTTTTTTTTTTAGGTATTATCCCTTCTAGTGGACCAAAAATGGTAACCTGTTTTTCTGTGGAAATTCATCAAATGACCATTATACTAGGAATTTTTCTAAGCATCCTAGCTGGGTTCTATAAGAAAAATGACATTACTGTCATCTGTGACAATGTCCTCCATGGAAAACACTATGTTTGTCAGCCTGTCCTGCTCCAACAGACAGTTCTTTACCATTTTTTTTTTTTTAATGATGGCAGTCAACTTCAAATCTTAGCTCAACGTTATGTATTTTTCTCACAGAACCAATGCTAAAGCCAAATTGCCCACAGAACATAGCTGCAAACAAGCATCAAATGGTTATTTTAATGTATTTTAATTAGGGCTGTCAATTATTCGCAGTTAACTTCTGCATTTAACACGTACATTTCTTTGGAGATTTTTTTTTTAACGTGTGTTTGTGTTTATTATTTCTTGATGTTTCCTTTTTTAAACTTATTTTTGTATTAACCCTTAGCGGTCCATTTATTCAGCACTTCTCAGGCGCGTCAGGTCCAATTTATTTTCACACGCGCAGTTTATTTTAGACGCGCTGTTTAAAAGTATTTATTTCACAGTAAAAGAGGTTTAAAAGGCTCTACATATCAACAGGACACTGAGTACTGCATCTCCAGCCCCGCCCCACTCCTCGTTCGCTGTTTTTTTTCACATACCTCTTGATAGTAGTGCATACCGATAAATCATCTCCTGATCACCAAACTCCTCAATAACGTGATCCAAGTCATTATTTTATTACTATAGCATCTAAAAAAAGCTCTGCAAATGTCTGTGATATTCTTTGAGCGCTGGATGCAGAAGCAGCTATCCTGTTGGTTTATGTCTGTGTGATGCCGGGGCTATCTGTATTCATGAGATACGCCCCTTTTTTTCGGCTTCTCTCGGCTCCTATCAATCTCATTCGGCCATTGAATGGTTTTCTCGCCTTTTTCGACCTGTTTTTTTACGTCTTTTTGATGATGTCGGACAGGGTCTGACATTGGACCGGAAAGGGAAAATTGCTAGGATCGCAAAGGGTTAATACATGTGGCAAAGTGGTAATTAGTAGAGCAGGTGAAGTGCAGGTGCAGTAATCCAACAAGAAAAGACAGACAACAAAGTATGTGTGAAATTGTATCTGTTTTATTGTAATCCAAACGGTCTGATGACCAAAACAGTAAACAATAAGAGGGCTGGCAATACACAGCGATGTGTAATGCGCAGTGGATAATTATGGGTTCCCGTAAATAATAATAAAAACCAGTACATACACACATAAGACACAAACACTGCCACCAATCTAAAGTGAGTGCTGTAGTGCTCGCTGTGAAGTACAATTTTTCTGTGATACAATGTGCAGGGTTGTTTAGTGCTGGCCGTGGGCGACAGCTCCGGATCGTGTTAGCCATCTAGTCTAACAAACAAACAAACAGTGCATTTTAGACAGACAGACAAAACAAACAATACACTCATGGTAATAATCACAATACGGGTCCTTTCAGTTCTAAGCGTAACCATCACAAGGAACAGATCACATCACTACGTCCCCTTTATATACTGTCAACGATGACTCCTTGATTAATGAGTACAATCGCTCCTCCAATCCGCGGATGCCACACCGTTAACCTTCCGGGTCAATGATGTAGTGTACCATAGCTCTGCTCCTTTTCTAGATGGCCGACCTCTGCCTAACCCTGGGAATTAATTGTCGGACCATCCAGTCTAGGGTACTCTGTTCCCTTTACACAGCGCCCTCACAGGTCGGAAGGGAGATTTATCACCTAGAATCATTCTGTCTCTGTCACAGAGACCCTTACACTCCAGCTTGCTACAAAACAACAAGAACCGTAAGCTTTCTCCATTAGGCCTGGCCTACTGCTGAGCAGACACATTCAAACCATTCACCCATAAAGCGGTGTGTAGGTCCAATAATAATAATAATAATAATAATAATAATAATAATAATAATGTCTTTTTTCCCGATTCAGTCGCCTTTAACCGCATTTTCAGTGGTTTGTGAGCCAACGCCTGCTGACTCTGCGCATTCACAGCCCATTCTACCTCCCTCTGTCAAAATTTAATCACGATACAGTATCAGAGCATTTAGGATAAACATTCAATCGTGAGGGCTACTCATCACAATAATTAAATATTCAACCCTGCATCACTTTCTATAGTCAACGGTTTATTCTAATCATAACCTCTAGATGGCAGTATAACACCACAAGTTCTATACATTTTAGTGGTTCCTCTTTCACTGCGAAAGTCATGTATTTTCAAATCAGCATCTTATTTACTTCAGAAGTTAATATTTAATTCGATGTGAGACACATACGGAAACCATGCCCTACTATTATCAATGTTTCAGTCATGGCACACTCCTACCTTGCAAGGACAATACACTCATAGACTGCTCCTGATCAAATCAATAGGTTTCACAGCAGCCTCAGAGCAAAGCATTCTTCATTCTCAGGTTCTGCAGTGTCCTCAGATCTTTGCATTCTTCATCTCTGCCCGAAGCCATCCCCATTTTCGGCTCCATCTAAACCGCCTTAACACTCAAAGACTAATATCCACATTCAGCAGATCTCTGCACTCTACAGCAGACCACTACATACTACCAATGGCGGTCCACCATTCACTAGTACATGTAACTGCTTCAGCAGATCTCTGCTTTCTACAGCTGGGCCACTGCACACTACCATTGGCAGTGAACTATTCACTAGTACAGATAAATGCTTCAGCAGATCTCTGCTTTCTACAGCTGGGTCACTGCACGCTACTGACAGCACTCCATCGTTTACTTTCTCAGAGCTCTGCACTGCTCAGCAGATCCCGCCCTCTACTCTTAATCGCTCCTCACTATAGCAGATCTCGGCTCCCTCTTCAGATCTGCTCACTTTTGCAGCAGGCAAAAGTTGCTTTAGTTTACCGTTTAAATCTGTCCTCCTCCAGAGCTTTCAGCGCTCCAGCTTGCCTCCAATACTCAGATCATGGCAACCATTTCCACTTGACTTCCTCAGCAATCTAGTTGTATGTCCGGTCATCCTTTCAAATACTACATTAATACATGGTGAGAGACATGGTACGAGACTGGAAATCTGTTTTGATTATGAGTTCCACTATTAGGAGAATGACTGGAGTTATGAAACCCAAATCTCTGAATGTGAGTTCACCTTTTCCATTCCAAGCAGACATGATAGTAGCAAACCGCTGATCGATCCCGTATTAACTAACACATAGGATGGTCTCACCACTCTCATCTCCAGAACTGGCTTTCTCCCCAATCTCTCTGTTGCAGATTCCCTGCGGGATGCCTTTCCACTCCTGGCTTCGGAGACCTGTGCCTACCTCTTGCAAGGGCAGCACCAGACCAGTCAAGGGAACCTTTCCTATCTCTCCTTTCAGTCCTAAGCTGTTGGACTATTTCTATTGCCCTGAGAGGTGCCTCTGCCGAGCAGAGTCCTTTAATATGTTTTCAGATCCACAGGAACGTGACCGTCAACCAAGCTCTTCCTTGGCAGTAGGAGAGCTCATCTGTCAGGATCTCTTTTCTATCCTAATTTCAAGCCTGGGCCTCCCTATGCATACACTTAATTCCGAGATTCGGGCTCGTCATTCTATCCTTGGCCGAGCGTCTTCCGCTTAATACTGTCTTACTAACAGCTCGTTTCTGCTTCCTCTGCTCTATCTTTACAGCCCAGCAGACATCCCATGAAATAAAAGTAAACATACAGTACCATACTTGTACATGACACTGGTTTACCAAGCCAAGATTTGGTTCTTGCCCTGAGATTATTTAAAGTTTAAGCAGGTATTCAGTTTATGCAGTGGTAATTTTGCTTGCCTTGTCCCTGCTGAAAATGTAACATAAATAAACTCATAGATTTCAGAAGTGCTTTACTGTACTGAGTTTACATAATTAAGATCTTATTTAAGATCACCAGACCCAATAATGGGCTACTGTATTTGCATTTGATGTTTGTAGCAGGTTGCATAATATGAATATACACCAGTTCTAGTAGTAAATTGGCATTCCCTGCACTGCAGAATCAAAACTGTGAAAAATGGAAATGCCTTATTGACTGTCAAAGCATCCTTATCATTTTAAACAGAAAACAAGGATCATTCAGTTATATAAAGAATATGCATCTCAATATGTCTGGACTAGAATAAATCCAGTCAACAGAAGAAAAAAAATAAGTACCTGCTTTGCAAACAGAACGCTATAATAAAAAATATATATCCTTGGAATCTTCATGTATCTTCTTGTCAGCATCTTTACTACCTCCTGGGGCGACACTTCACCCTGGTGACAGATCATGCTCCCTTAGCATGTCTTCACCGGATGAAGGACAATAACAGTAGGATCACGCGGTGGTACTTGGCGCTGCAGCCCTATGCCTTCAGGGTAGTCCACCGAGCAGGGAAATTGCATCAAAATGCAGATTCTTTCTCTCGGGAAGGCATAGGGTTGTAGGATTTTCGAATGGACCGGTGGTGCCGTTCTGAGGGGGAGGATATGCAACAGGGCAAGATCTGTGCTGGTTATCTGACGCATGCATGATCCTGTAGGGGAGGGGTTGGGAGCCCTCTAAGATCCGCCTGTCGATTATGGCGATGACACAGAGATTTTGGGTGAGGGTGTGTTCTCTCCCTCTCTCTGAGTGGTCGGGAGGTGGGCCTTGGGGGTGCCTGACCTATAAAAACTGTGCTTTGTTATTCCTCACCCCTGCCCATCTAAGAAGAACAACTGTGACAGCCCTGGTCTTGAGGGACTGGAGAAACAAAAAGGGACAGGCAAACAAGGCTGAGCAAGACAGCCGAACCGAAGAAAAGAAACAAAAAAAGAACTGTAATTATGTACCTGAATTGGGATGTGTGTAGCTAGCGGGGAAACCCTAGGCAACCCCATAGAGTATAGTAGGGGAATAGCAAAGCGCAGGCTGAAGACCCGAGCCGTGCGGGTCGTGACGGTGGGGGAACGCTGCAAGAGCAGCACCTTTTATTTGTAGTTTTGTTATTGTGTTTTATTTTCCTTTTTACTTTCGCCCTTTTGTTTGTAGTATTATTTTGAGCACCTGTGTGGGCACCACGAGTGAACGGCCAACCTTTTACCATTGCTGGTATTGGGTTGTGCTCTGTATAAAGTGCTACAGTGTCACCTTGTGGTGGAAATAAATCAGTGTGCCAAGCAGCGTTTCAACTTGTGTCCCTTGAATTCTCACACCCTCCCACAGGGTGAGTAGTGCTTGTTTTATTGTTTTGCCAGAGGAAAGCGGTGTGTTTATAGCAGTGGATAAAATGAAGTATAACAAAAGTACAAGGAAGTGCAAACAGTTTAATTGTGAGTATACATCTTGTTTACAATTATTCTGTGTGAATTATTGTGAATGGATTCTGTGTGATACTGTTTTAAGAAGACCAGTCTTTTAGGGTGGACATTTTAACTCGCCTGTGTGTTGACTTTGCAGCATGCAATGCTCACTCCGTCTGGACAGTTATCTCAAGCGGTAGAACCTGAGAATGTAGGCGGCGTAGCCCAGCTAGCCACTGTACATATATAGCAGACAGTGAGGCCCCTCTGAAGAGATCCCAAGATGTAGCCAAGCCTCTAGTAAAGTGTGCAGCTACTCTCCCAGGTGGGAGTAAGTAAGTCAGCACTGTCATACGCCGCAGAGATTGAGAGGGGCTGTCCTAGGGTCCGTAACCTGTGACAAACAAAGAGCTGGTCAAAATGACGCAGAGCTCTTGTTCTATCCACGTAACATCTCAGAGCCCGCACTGGGCAGAGGAAGTTTAATCTCCTATTTTCCTCTGAAGAAAACAGAGGTGGATGGAAAGACTCCAGTTCCACAGACTGATTCATGTGGAAGGCTGTAATCACCTTGGGGAGGAAAGCAGGGTTTGTACGCAGTGACACCCTGCTGCCATCATCCCAAATCCTCATACAGGAACTGTGCACAGACAGTGCCTGTAGCTCACTGACCCATTTTGAAGAGGTGATACCCGAGAGGAAGGCTTCATAGACAGATGCTTCAGCTCTATGGAGTGTATGGGCTCAAACAGGGCCTTCGTGAGAGCAACATCAAGGCTCCATTCGGGGAGAACGGCCCACCTGGGAGGGTGTAACCGCAGAGTGCCTTTAAGAAACCAGGTAGCCAAAAAATGCGCACCCAGAGATACCGAATCTATGGGGGCATGGCATGCAGAGATAGCCGCTAAATACACCTTCAATGTGGAAGGTGACCTACCAGCATCAAGCAGTTCTTGCAGAAAGTGCAAGATAACTGGCATGGGGCAAGAAACTGGGTCATGACACTTGTAGGGACAGCAGGTTCTGTTGTGCAGGTTCCGTTGTGCACAATTCAGGAGCCGGAAGGCGATGCGATGCAACTTTGGGGACCAAAGGCTACCCTGGTGGTTGTAGGTTGCTGAGGAAAGATAGAAAGAAAAAGGCTGAATCAGGAGTCGCTGAAAGCAGCAAGCCAGCTTTCAGCCTGAAGGCAAGGGAACTGCAGTAGACTCAAAGCTCTTTTTCACAATACGCTCAGATACCAACACAGAGGGTCTTACCGTCTTGAGAGTCAAAAAGCTAAATAGCTTCCGTGGAATGAATGGTTTTAACCCCTCAGTAGACTGTTGTAATGTTTATTTAGTCGTGGTGTTATTAACAAGCCAGGACACTGAAGCACGGGCAGGTTGTAATTACGGATTTTGCCAGTAGTAGTCTCCAACGAACCTGAAAGGGACAAAAGGTTAATTTAACCTCTTGCGGTCATGTCGGACCAGGTCCGACAAAACAATTTTCCCTTTCCAGTCCAATGTCAGACCCTGTCTGACATCATCAAAAAGATGTAAAACACAGGTCTCTAGTCATTTTTTCTCTGGAAAAGTTGAGAAAACCATTCAATGGCCAAGTGAGACCGACAGGAGCTGAGAGAAGCTGAAAAAAAGGGCGTATCTGAGCAATACACATAGCCCCGGCACCACAGAGATAACACGGCCATAAACAAACAAGATAGCTGCTTCCGCATCCAGCGCTAAAAGAATATCACAGACATTTGCAGAGCTTTTTGAGATGTTATAGTAATAAAATAATGACTTGGATCGCATTATTGAGGAGTTTGGTGATAAAGCGAGTGATCAGGAGATGATTTATCAGTATGCACGACTATGAAGAGGTATGTGAAAAATACAGCGAACAAGGGGTGGGACGGGGCTGGACTTGCAGTACTGAGTGTCCTGTTGATATGCAGTGCCTTTTAAACCTGTTTTACTGTGAAAAAAATATGTTTAAACAGCGCGTCCAAAATAAACTGCGCGTGTGAAAATAAATTGGACCTGATGCGCCTGAGACGCGCTAAATAAATGGACCGCAAAGGGTTAAGCCAAGAAAGGACTTTGTAATTGTATTTGAACCAACACTTACCTGCTGTTCCTGTGTGGACCAGAGGGGCACCAAACTCTCTTGTGTGGAGAGAACAAAAACCTGGAGATAGTACCTGCAAACCTGAAAAAGTAATAAACTACAGTCACTTGTGGATTACAAAATGATATATTTATATTTTTTTTATTTAGCAGATGCCTTTATCCAAGGCGACTTACAGAGACTAGGATGTGTGAACTGTGCATCAGCTGCAGAGTCACTTACATCTACGTCTCACCCAAAAGACGGAGCACAAGGAGGTTAAGTGACTTGCTCAGGGTCACACAATGAGTCAGTGGCTGAGGTGGGATTTGAACCGGGGACCTCCTGGTTACAAGCCCTTTTCTTTAACCACTGGACCACACAGCCTCCTATTTATACCTCCTTAGCTCACAGAATTTAGATTTAATCTGCCTCTTTGTCACTTCAATCTCTTCCATGGTCTAGTCTGGTTCCCATGCTCACAGCATTACTCTGGTAGACCATGGAAGTCACATTGACATTCAGGACTGGATAGTACTAGAGAAGCAGCGGCTTTAGCTTTTAAAATATATCAAGGTCTTTACACCAAGAATGCAATTTGCACCATTTCTTTTGAAAGAAATGAAATGTTAATGTTGCAAAACTGTTAAGAAACACCTTAGTCATACCTGTGACTTCATAATGGAACCTTCCTAGATGCTTATGAATTTTTTAGCACTCATTTTCATGTAATTTTCTTTTCACAAAAATTATGCACATTGCATTTGTGTGGTCAGACAATCAAGTTCTTCCGCATAACATGGAGACCATTAATTATGTTGCTAATGTGAATAAAAGGTAAGAGAAGTAATTTAAAGCTGTGGTTATCATTACTTTAAACCCCATTAGAAGAACGAACCTCTGTGTTCAATGAAATTGCATTTAATATTAGTCAATAGACAGGTTTCTTCATATGAATAAATTCTCCCAGAACGTTATCACACTAATGAAGTTCAACATTTTAATAACAGCTGCTTGTTCAACACATTCTATAATTAAATAATAAAATTGAGATAAAATGTTAAATGTTAATTTATGTAATTGAGCAACAATTTGAAGTATTTAAAACACAACAAAGCTGCATAATCAAAAGTTATCAATGCTATTCAAAGTTTTTTATATGTATATATATATTCTTGAAACCATGCAAGACTGTTGTTCAGCTTCTTTAAAACAACTCAAGAGTTTCAAGAATATTATAACGCCCACGTGTGGAGAGAACAAAAACCTGGAGATAGTACCTGCAAACCTGAAAAAGTAATAAACTACAGTCATTTGTGGATTACAAAATGATATATTTATATATTTTTTTTATTCAGCAGACGCCTTTATCCAAGGCGACTTACAGAGACTAGGATGTGTGAACTGTGCATCAGATGCAGAGTCATTTACAACTACGTCTCACCCAAAAGATGGAGCACAAGGAGTTTAAGTGACTTGCTCAGGGTCACACAATGAGTCAGTGGCTGAGGTGAGATTTGAACCGTAGACCTCCTGGTTACAAGCCCTTTTCTTTAACCACTGGACCACACAACCTGATGTGTGACTATGATTCTTAGCTTGGGTGGACCTGTGCCTGGAGACACCAAAAGGTGATTTCAATTAACCCGTGGTGATTGGGAAAACCTGGTCTGGACTCAAACAGTTTATGTTTAATAATTCGTGTTTTACTTGCAGTGAGATCAGCTCATGTAAGGCCGAGTATAGGGCCCCAAGTGGGCAGATTTTTTTTTTTCTTATTTTCTTTTTCTGAAAATATAGTTTTGCTGTTTGTGAATGGCTTAAAAATAAAGATTGCTCACTTGAAGAATTTCCACTGTCTCTGAAGTGTCATCTTTTATACTGCCAGTTCAGTGTTCCCTACCTAAACAGAACTTATTGTTCAATATATATATATATATATATATATATATATATATATATATTCCTTTTCCAGTTCATGCACATCATTATTACTGTCCTATAAATAAAGCAATTATCTTGTGTACCACTTTAGGTAAGATTGCATGTTTAAAAGCTACCCTTCTATTGAAGATAAGAAATAGATTTTCTAATGTCAAATGGATGGCTGTGCTGCTTGTAAACTGCTTCACACTATGCTGCTGTTTTACTTTACATTTAGCCTAATGGAGTGACTCTTAACTGCTGGCATTTGGTTTTATGTTTACAGAAAAAGCATATTCAAATACACTCTTCTAGTGACTTCAAGTAAAACTTCAGACTTGACTTGATTCAATCAGATCTCATATAATACTTCCTGAAATGTACCTTTTGATAAATTCCCGCAAGAACATTTCATAGAGACTATACAAACATTTGTTGTCAAAAACCTACCTACACAGAGATTTTCGTTAGGCAGGTCTTTTGAGCTTAGCTTTGAAATCCACAGTTTATTTTAAGTTCACAAAGATGGGTTTTGACTGTCCAGATCTCTACAGAAATAAAACTCTGCTGGAAAAAAGTAATCTTGTTAGTAAAAACCTCTCTCATTGAGGTAATCTATAGCAATAAGTTAACTTCACTTTGTTCTGGTTTGTCAATTGAGCACATATCCCGTTATTATGGAGATTCAATTTGTGTCTTTCATCCATTTTGTGAGGTATTATTATTGCTTTTCGTCATAAAAATGCAAAGTGTTTAGATTAGTGTAGGCTTAAAGTACATGCCTAGACAGTATGAAAAAAAGCTTCAGGTGCAGTTTATTCAACCACAGAATTAATTGTCAAATAAAAATGTTGACCATTTATTTTGAGTTGTTTATATGCAGACCTTGGCATTACCATAATAATCTGCATGTATTCATACATTTAATGAAATCAATTTAAAATTCAACTATATAAATGACTTATTTTCCAATATAATATACTCATTTGTTATTACTGTAGCTTTTAAAACCTTTGTTTTACGGAAAAAGTATATCTGTCTGTTTACCTTTATCTTTCACTGTGCTTGTGCAATTTCTATACTGTGAATAAAATGGTTTGGAATGTTTTATTTTATTAACAACACTGAATCTCTCACAATATCTCTGCTACAGTATATTATTTTTTTAATAAACTGTGCTGTCTCCTAGTACATTAAGGATTCATATCAAAAGGACTGAATACACAAACCAGTGGCATTAAGGTTGTGAGAGAACAGACAATGGAGTCAATCCTCAAACTCTCTGTATAGACAAGTGAGTACATTATTGCTGTCAGGTGCAATGAGGCACCAGAATGTTGTTTTTTTTTCTGTTGCAAAAGCTATTTTCCAAGAACGGTTAAAATCAGTTGCTGTAAAGGTTATGCCTTTTTTCCTATAAGCTAAAAGCGAAAGGGGAGTGTAACTGGGTGTGGCAAAGTGGCTTGCAGAGTGGAGGTGCAGGAGTGATGCAGTGATCAATGAAAGGCAGACAGATAATAATAATAATAATAATAATAATAATAATAATAATAATAATAATAATAATAATAATTCCAGGAAATACACAGCAATGTGTATTGGACTGTTCTAAATAAAGGGTTTGCAGTCCCAAATAATAAACACAGTCAATTTAACACACAATATACAAACACGGTCACCAGTCCTGGGTGCGTGCTGTAGTGCTTGTGGTGTAAATACAAGTGATATTGTGATACAGGTGCAGTGATGTCTCGGTTAGTGCGGGCCAGAACATTAGCCATCTACTAATAAATAACAAGTAACAAATTAGAGACAAACAAACAAAACACTCACGGTATGACAAATATAAACACTGGTCCTTCCGGGTCATTCCTTAACCATAAATGAAGGAAAAGATCATGTTGCTCCATCCCCTATTTGTACCGTCATGCATGACCTCTTGGTAAACAATTGCAGCCACTCCTCCAATCCGCAGCTCCCGCATTGTTTCCCTTCCGGGTCGATGAGTTAGTGCACCAGAGTTCTGCCCCTTTCTAGATGACGACTTCCTTTTAACCCTGGGAATGTATTGTCAGGCCATCCGTTCCAGGGTACTCTGTTCCTTGTACTTAGCGCCCTCACAGGTCGGGATGGAGATTTACCACCAAGAATCGTTCTATTTCTGTCACACCGGGCGACGTTACATACAGGGGTTGTCACTCAATAAGACAGAGGCAGACACAGAGCATTGGGTGTTGACATGCCGCACAGGCATGCAGATTTAATGAACACACAGGCCCTGACGCTAGGGTACCAACAATGACAATCCTAGCGCCGGATTTAATAATGAAAACAAAACAAAGCTAAAAATAAAGGTTTGCCACAGAAGTCGTGAGCGCTAGTCCCACTAAAAGGAACGTTCAGCTCCAGGAACTAACTACTCTATGCAAACCCTCTCTACACTGTTTGGAATCAACATCCACTAAACTGACCCACTTTTAGGCTCCCGAGTCCCAGCATTCTCACGGTGACTGGCGTCTTCAAACAACCTTTTCAAACAGCCTTGGCTGGGCAATGCCTTCACGAGCACCATCTTGGAATGGAACGGTTTCGTGTAGTAGTTCTCTCCATGGAGTTGACGCTCTCCTCCTCGATGTAAAATACAACACCCGTCTGTGGCGATGCAGTCACCTCGAGCTGTGGCGTAGATGCCTTTTGAGCTCTGCGCAGCCTCCAGCCAATCAGGACCTGACCGACTTAGCACCGGGCGACCCTACCTGCTCAATTAGTTGCTTAGCAACACGTCTCCTGTTGCGCGTCCCAGCTGCTTCCATAAAGGCACATGTGCACTCAAGAACCAGAAACAGGGTCTCCCTGTCACAGGGGGTGAGTTAGAAATTAAAATGCATGGATTAAGATCTGAGAGGTGTCTTGCTGGTACCCATCTTTTTAAATTTAGAGAGTTTGCTGTAAATTAGGAATTGAAACCAATGTAATCCAACTGCAACATGCATAGCAAACAAGAAGTTGATAAACTAGGGGTGAATCAGAATAGACTGCAACCTATTTTTAAAGATATAGTGCACCCTTCATTGCATTTACCATCAAGATGGAAACAGAATTAATTCTTTCTTTCCCCTCTTTACTGAGAGAATATAATTCCACGTTCCAAGGAGTGAAATCCATTTGCTTTTTAATAAAGACAAATCGAGGTATCCTTTCTTTAGCTCTGCTATTGGATTGTCATCACTCTGTTAAATTCAATCCCAACTGTTTTGTATATTCATCTTACGAAAATGAAAGTTAATATAGACATACTTCTGATGTAATGTAATGACTGTTCACACTATCAAGTCTCAATTTTACATTCAATGAAATACCTAGCTATTCAACAATACCCAGGCTACATTCTTTCCTTTTTTGTCTGGTGTGAACCTAAGGCACACAGTTTCTAAAGATCATTTTTCTGGTACCTTCGCTAATTCACTGTCTGATGTTATAGCACTGTCTATAGGCATGCCTCACATTTTCTGGTCTCTCATTGGCTCACAGTAAAATGTTATCTGTTTTTCTTCCTTCTTTAAAGATTGGGATGAGGGTTTTGATTCATACTCCCAGCCTGTAGCTAACACTTCCTTTCCTGTGATGCCAAAGAACCCACTGTCCTGTGGTTATTGCAACTCTTAAGGCTAGATCTACTAATCTTTCTACTGAAAACTAGAGATATGAGGGCTGCAGTGTACATCCCAGTTGTGTGTTTCTAGTTAAACTATTCTTTTTAAGTTTTGCAAAATATTAGGTTACAAGTGGTAACATTATTTAATGCACATTAACTGTTTTTGAAAATCCTACACCGGCATTAAACATTTTTGCTTACCTTTGGTGTACTAACCTAGTCTTAACTTTGAACTAGTCAACCTCATCTCTGCTGCCAGTTCCATCTGCAGTACACAATCAGTACCCAATCTAATCTGCAACCAGACAGTCTTAAAAGTCAAGGATCACCTGTATCTTTCACTTTTTTGTACATATGCTATTTACGAACAAACCTCCAATATTTCCCTGGCAATATAATATTCACAGCCCTCATGTTTTGCCTATGCATTTGTTGATTTAAAATCCACTTCTTGCATCCAATGCATTTGATGGTCCTTATGTAACTGTCACCATCAGTGTGAGTTGGTGAGATCAGGTTCTGCAGCCTGCAATCCTAACAGGTGCTGACAGAATCTACTTGGAAATTAATGTGTCGGATATCAAATCACTTTCAAATCAGTCGCATTTGCAAAGGAGTGTATTGTTGAAAAAGTGATTCCGTGTAACCCAACTTATAAATCTGAGTCTTTGCTCTCCTCATATCATTAAAATGGTAAGAAAAAAAAACAGTCAGGGAATTCGAAAAGGACCTTGAAAATCTTGGCTTGATTTAATTGTATTTGTTAGCTTCTACATGGTGACAAAGCAACACTATAGCTATAGCTGTTTTATATAATCAAAAGCATTCAATAACAAAACAATACAAATGCACCCAAACAATTAAAAAAGAATACAACAAAAACTGGAAAGGTCATATGTTGTAAAACATGAAACAAGTACATTTCTCATTGATTGATGTTTTGTCAGTTGATTAAAGATCGACAGAGGAAGCATCAGGAAGAGGTATATTGGATAGTTTAGTTATTATTGTGTAACACACATTGCTGTGTTTGAAATGATGCTTCTGTAATGGGATATAAGCGCTGCTGCACTGCATAGCTACTTGTTCACACTTAGCCTTCAAAGATTCACAGCAGATGATTGGCAATGTCTCAGGCTTTTAGACCATTCTAAGACATGCTTAAAATCAAGACACAAAATAAACACATAATATATAATATCTTTAATAAATCTAATTGGGAAATTAAGGAGGGCCCTTTGAGAGTAGAAGCCACAGCTGGAATGTATTAGAACTATTTACAGCATAGGGGCATACTACTGGGTTGCATCAGACACCTTTCATGAGGTAATCCCAGTATAAGCCAGCGTGATTCTCCAGTGCAGTAAACCGCTCTAACTAACCCATATCTTGCTTATCCCAGAAGATCAACCCTCTTGCCTTGGTAAGCACTATAATGATAAATGGCTGGTTTTTATATTTTAGATGTTGGAAAATATTCTATTTTGTTAAATTTGACATGTGGATGTCATTTGACCTTTTACTACTAATTATTTTGTGTAATGCTAGCTTTTTTCTAATAAAATCCCAGTTCACAATTGTATTTACAAAACCTACAGTTCCCTGTCATCTTTTAAGGATTAATTTTGAACTCACTTGCATCATATTACACTCCCCCGCCCCCCCCCCCCCCGCAAAAAATATATATATATATATTTACATTTATGCATGTATGTGAACAAGTTAATTAAATAAATGTGTGTTATGTAAATATGTACAATGCATAAAATATTGAAATGTGTATTATAAAAATAGAATTTTGTAGCATTCTCTGAATCTTATTACCTCAGCAATTCTCAATAAAGCACTGAATATGCATCTTGTTTACTGCAGGGCCACTTTAATCAGATTTGCAACACCTTCGTCTTGAAATCAGGAGGAAGATGAAATACAAGCAGTATTAGAATGAAAGATATCATTTTCAGAGCAGCTTCTTCTCAAGAAACTTATTGGTAATGTGAAGGGACAGTTTGCCTTATAAAGCTGCAGCATGTGTATCATAAATACATACCATGGTAGTGGACAAAATAAGAGGGATAAATCATGTTACATGTTACATGTTTATGAAAAGAGATGCGTACACCTTGAGACAGACTGAATCTAATTTCCAAGTTTAATCAGATTTTCTTGTACGTCTCTCTGAACACAAACTAGACTGGTTGAATAATAGTTATTAAATACACATTTTATCACCATCATCTTTTGTCAGTCTTGTGGCAGATACATGTATCACCAATTTAAATTAAATATTGAATATTTCAAAATTTAATAACAACAAATCCCTATAACAAGCTCCAGCTTTTGAAATAACAGTCCATTACATTTATTGTCAGAGCAACCTGGATTATTAATGACAAAAAATGTGTAATTACAAAAATATTCTCTTTCGTCCGATGCATCAGATTCTGACAAAAGACCTGTATACAAAATAAAAAAGATCAATTTTGCTGGTGCTTTTTTTTTTTTTTTTTAGGGTAATTTTTTTTTTTTTGCTAAAATATTTCAGGTGTTGATCTGGTCAATTAACACCACCCTGAAATGAGCTACTCCTGGATTTTATTAGAGCATTTTAAAGCACTGGGAAATACTCCTGGATTTCACCAACCACAAATGTGTAGAAGTAATCCTAGAATAAACATACAAATGTGGTTAATGCAATCCAGGGTAATTCCCAAGTGCTGGAAAATTCTCCAGCAATATCCAGCTGTGGTTTATCCTGGTGGGGTATAGATTTATCAAATAGATCCCTTCCTTATATTTTATTGTTGTTTATTGTAAGTTATATAACAGTAAAATTGTTTTGATTTCTCCAAAAGCCTTTTCTTCAGTCAAACAGGTTATGGGTCTGATGACTTCAGCTCATTACAACAGCTCTGCTCTAATTCTGTGTTCTTTTGGGATTGGTGTGCTGGTTTGGGATAACCTGCCTGGAGTTTAATTAAATAAAATTAAACAGACAGGGGCAATTTACCCAGTGGCGTCATAAATAGCAAGCTCTATTCTCCTGTTTACTCAGCTGGGTTATTTTGATTTGGTGCTATGTTGCTGACTACATTTAACCCTGTGGAGACATGGATGAACACTGTCAGCTATGATATTAATATTCAGGTGAGGGAAAACAAAAAGTGAAGGTTTTATTCAGATGTAATTTATTCAGACAGTTACTGGGATACACTCCTGTAGAAAATCTATAGCATTTCAGATGCTAAGGAACATGACAGGAACTTGAGATGTTATTTTCCCTGTAGCTGAGAAAATAAGATACATTCATCCTTATTTATCCAGACTCCTGGAAAAGAAAATACATTAAAATAAGACCAGCTTTAAAAAGCAATCTGGAAACAAAGCTGTACATTCTCTTTTTTTCAAATTAACATTTAGAAACAAAATTGCAAAAAGAGAACATGTGTCACAGGGGTGACAAGATGTGTATTTTTTTATTAATTAAAATTATGAATAATTTGCACTTATGTTGATCACATTATGATTTAACTTTAGTTGTGTTTGGTGCTTTAATTACACCTTAGAATGAGTTGATTTGATACATGTGGTGTGTTTTTGTTTACACTTGGATTGGCGTCCCCATGGACACTTTAACAGCTGGTAGGGACAAGAACTTGTAATGGTCTACATTTTATGAGTAGCAGCAATCTCTAACAGGTGAGTGAGAGGAAAGAGTTGCCCAGGTATGACTGGTTGGGGAGTGAACTCTGTTGCCCTGCTGGACAATATAAGAGCCAGAGAGGGGTGTGCAGGAGGGAGAGCTACTGGGGTGTGCAGGAGAGAGAGAGAGAGAGCGAGAGAGAAATGCAGAAGTGGACGAGCACACTAGCATCAGCAACAGCAGCAAGAGCAGGCATTAATTAATAGAGATTGGAAGACGGCAAGCCATTTCCTAAACACAGCTATCGGTTCCAGGAAGCCACAGACGAAAGGATGAGGACTTGTGGAATAACAGGAGACCACTGACTCCTTTTGAAGAAAAAGATAGTGGCTATTGGTGTATAAGGTAGCTTGACTGGCCGGTTGCTAGCTGTATAGTGAATTTTAATTGCTGCTCCCTTGCTTTGAGACATTGTTTTTTTTTATGTTTTTAGCTATAGTTCTTTTAACCCTATAGTTTTTACTTTTCTTTTTATTGTGGTGCCCTTGTATTTTATGTTGGGAGACAATTGATCGTTGTTTTATTTCTCCTTGTGTTTGGCAGAGGGAGGTGCTGTTCGCAAGGTTTTCTTTTCCAACTTCGATCACATTTGAAAGGGTTTGGTGTCCACGGGCAAAGTAAATACAAGTGGATGGGAAAATCCTGACTTGTTTCTAGAGACACAACTACACCCCAGCAAGGAGCCTCTTTTAATAGTCTAATATTTTAGCTAAGCTGTATACACTTTGTGCATTGTTTTAACATGTTATTTGTTTTAGTCAATTGTATTGCTGAATTGTACTTGTATTGTCTAGTTCGGGGCATCAGATAGTTGGTGTCCCAAGTGCTGAGTGGTTGTCTGGTGTTGTCAGTGGTGACATTTTATTGGTCACCCACGTCAAACCCCGGCCACACATGTAGAGTAGATCTTTAGATATAACTTTACCAGCACTTTTTTATTTACTTAAATCTGACAGAACTATAATTTGTATTTCATGAGAGTAGCTGTTACTTATTTCATGCTAATATTAGATTTGGTTTTCACCAAGATAAAATTAGATAACAGCAGTTAGCATAGGTTTGTATGTTTATTGTGACCATAGGATTCAGACCAGAGACCAACCTACCCAGAGACAGACAACACAAACATGAAAGGTTAAAAATTATTTTTATTTTTAAAATCTTAAAATTCAATTATGAGAACAATTACAAAGACCAAAAGGGTCACCACCCACAAAAGGCTAGGGTGAAAAGTAACAAATAAAAACATGCCCACTACAAGGCTAAGGTGCAAAGTAACAAAGGAAAATTTCAAACCAAATAAACAAAAGGAAAATAAAAATGTAGAGGCCATGCCATTTGATCCATGGCCAAAAGTAGCTAAAATAACATATTTTATTTTAAAACCACTTGGTTTAAAATCCCAATTTAAGGTGCTTCTCCCTTTAAGTGCAAATTATTCATAATTTTAAAGTAAAAGCATTTGGGGTAAAATGCATGCTCAAAAATCTAACAGGAGGAGTGGGTACAAAATCAAGTATATTTTAAAAGCACAGTTCACATCCCTGAACTCCAGACTCCAGTTGGCTTTCTCTGCAAGTTTGCTGTTTCTGATTTCCTCCACCTTTCCACTCCTGCTCCGACTTGTATTCCAGTTCTCCTGTGGCATCTGTGGTCACTTCCCATGTGTTCCTTCTTTCCTCGGCTGTTTCTCTCACCGTCTCTGTTTCTCAGTGTCTGCCTGCGCGTCTCTGAGCTCTCTCTCTGCTTGCCGGTCGCCCTGCTTCTCTTGCTGAGCCCCTCTCTGTTTCCATAACAGCGAATAATGCTTCTGTTCATTTTTCTTGCTCTCGTTAACATGCATTTTCATTAACACGTTCCCCTTATCTAGTTGTTGAGACAGGAAGTGATGTATGTGACCTGTGACAATTAAGCTTTTTTAACGAGAAATGCTTTAATTAACAACCTCATTGACTCAATTTCAAAGCATTAACAGATTGATTTTATGAACACATTTATTTTAAAAATTACTTGCTACTAAAGCTGTTATTAATATACAATGAGTTCGATACAATAACGCTGTTTTTTGAACCCCCCCCCCCCATATTTCTTAAATATCTAATTATCTCACAATAATTTTCCTGGTATCTCAGTTTTGTATTCTTAGAGACATCTGGAAAGCATTTTAGCACAAGCACAGATGCATACTGAAGAAGAATTATCAGCTAGAACAATTGTTCCTTTGCAGTTGCTGCAACTGTTGACCATAGTCATTGAATTAAATCAATTACGAATCAAATGTTCTTTTTTTATGTTGCACTGACTTGCAGATCTGGAAGTTGCTTTGATTTCCTGGAAGTCTATTTCTCATTTTGTAAGCGAGATCACTATCTCCCAGGGATGCTGTGTGAGCTTTAATAAGGTTTGTCTATTCCTCTATGGAGACAAGAGATGGGCACAATCAATACTGTAAAGTAAGACAATACAGCCTGCACAATCGCTGCATGTTATTGAAAACCACATCAATTTTATAAATAGTTATGCCCCCACAATTGGAACACCACAGTTTTATACATACAGTATTACTGATCCCTTTGTAATGCATGAAATGTTTAAATTTAAAGGCAGAAACATATAAAAACTGTAATTTATCTGTGGTTTTATTGATAGCAAAAACTTTGGGGAATTGTTACATTTAAAGTTGTAGTGATACTACATATTTTATGGATACAGAACTTTATCAGAAAGCATGCATTTTTGGCAGTCAAATCTGTTTATATTCCCCAAAGGGAGGCTATTCCTGCTACTGTATGCATAAGTAATGTGTTAGAAATGACACAGTTGTACCTCAATCAATCAATCAATCTTTATTATTATTATTAGTTTATTTAGCAGACGCCTTTATCCAAGGCGACTTACAGAGACTAGGGTGTGTGAACTATGCATCAGCTGCAGAGTCACTTACAATTACGTCTCACCCGAAAGACAGAGCACAAGGAGGTTAAGTGACTTGCTCAGGGTCACACAATGAGTCAGTGGCTGAGGTGGGATTTGAACCGGGGACCTCCTGGTTACAAGCTCTTTTCTTTAACCACTGGACCACACAGCCTCTTTATTTGATATAGAGCCTTTTTTAGTGGACCACCATCACAAAGCGCTTTACAAGATGCAGTAACAGCAAGAAAATCCATAATACTTTAAATACAGAGAAATGCACAATACATGATATACATTAAAAAAAGCATAATACATTAAATAGAGAAAAATGCATACACGATATAGTACATGATATAGTAGCAACAACACAGCTGCTAATAACAGATATCAGGTTTAAACAGCATGGAAAGCAGTGTTCTCCAAGTGTGGGGGATAACAACCAGGCCAGAGTCAGAGGACCTCAGCTTACGGGCAGGGACATAGAGGATGAGGATGTACTCGGGACCTGTGTGATGAAGGGCATTGTAGGTGAGCAGGAGAGTTTTGAAAGTAATCCTGAACTTTACAGGTAGCCTATGCAGCTGGGCAAGACGGGGGGTGATGTGTTCACATTTTTTACATCTGGTAAGGATCCTGGAAGCGGCATTCTGAACTAGCTGCAGTCAGTTTATGGTGCGGGCCAGGAGACCACCATAAAGAGAGTTGCAGTAGTCGAGTCGAGAGGAGACAAATGCATGACAAAGTATCTCCGCATCCGTGAGGGAAAGGTAGGGACAGACTTTGGATATGTTTCGAAGATGGTAGAAGGAAGATTTGACCATGGAGGAGATGTGGGCATCAAAGGAGAGGTTGTTATCAAAAAGTACACCAAGGCTTCATACTGTGGGGGAAGGCAGCAGCAGACAATTGCTGAGGTTCAGGGCAGCTATATTGAGCTATATTGAGATTCTTAAGTTGAGTTTTAGATCCTACTAGAAGGAGTTCAGATTTGCTGGTTTTGAGAGAACTGGCAGACATCCAGGCCTCAATGTCTTGAATGCAGGGTCGAGTTTTAAGTGGAGATGGGTGTCGTCAGCATAGGAGTGAAACATGTTGGCGGATGAGGTGACCCAAGGGAAGCATGTAGATATTGAAGAGAAGGGGCCCAAGAACAGATCTTTGGGGGACACCACAAGTGACTGGGTTTACGACACCACTGCATCCAGCATGGAAAACAGACTACATGCGTCTGGATAGGTAAGAGGACATCCAGGAAAGACAGGTTCCAGAGATCCCAGAATACTTATGAAGGAAGTCACGAAGAATGCCATGATCTGTGGTGTCCAAAGCGACTGTTAGGTCAAGGAGGACAAGCACAGAGGGAGCACCAGCATCAGCATTAAGCAGGAGATCATTCACAATCCGGAGCAGAGCAGCTGGAAGCCAGACTGTAGAGATTCAAGCAGATTGTTATCCATGAGATGTTTCATCAGCTGATTGGCTACAGCCCTTTCAAGAGTTTTGGAGAGAAAAGGGAGAATGGAGATGGAGTCAGCCGGGTGGAGGGAGGGTTTTTTGAGTACCGGCGTAATTCGGGAAAGCTTAATGGCAGCAGGAACCGAGCCAAAGTCCAGGGACAGGTTGAGAGTGTGCATAATGGAAGAAGCAAGACCAGAAGCACAGATATGGACACGGTTAATCGGCCAGGGGTCCAGGGGGCACGTGGCAGTAGTTGATTTCAACAGTAAGCCGGAGACATCAGCAATGGAGAGAGGAGAGAAAGAGTAGAGTGCAGAAGGGGCAACCGAAGTAGAGTCAAGATGGTCAAGTAGTAGACTGGGTTTGTGGCGGGAGAGCATAGAATAGATGTTGTCAGTTCAGTTCCGAAAGAAAGAGGAGAAATCATGACAGGTAAGAGAGGAGGATGAACAGGAGATGGATCTGTCAGAGGCTGGATGTAGGATTGGTCTTAAAGAGAACATTGGCTTTACCGTGTCCCATAGTTACGATTTCACCCTAGCAGCGGCGAGCGCACGTCTGTAGCTACCAAGATGGTCGGTCTAGATCTCTCTGTGAACCGTTAGTCCAGACAACCTCCACTTGCGCTCAAGACGGTATAAATAGAATGTTTTATTTTTTCACACCTGTGGCTTATGGTATATATATATATTTTTTAATCAATGATCAGTTATCAATTACCTATTAAAATGTCACCTACAACCCATGTAACAATCAGGAAGACTGAGGAACAATGGACAGCCTCGATTCCCAAGTCAATAGACTAGTTTTGCCCATCAAAGCTAAGCAACAATTTAAACAAGCTATTGAACCAGAGAGGTCTAGCCTGGGAAGTCTCCATCTGTAGGTGCTAGGAGACTGAAGAGTAGTGGTCGCTGAAGCTTGATGACAGCTGGCAAATAGCTGAGAGGAATTTGAAAAGGGAGTGTTTTCAGGGTCCTCATTTAAAAAAAATAGGGACCTTTATACGCTTATCCAATACATATAACAGCAATATAAGCATATATTGTGGAGTAACAATAGTGTGATGTTTATTCATTTATTTGTTCTGCGTACTATTGGTGTGCATACACATTTAAACAGCATATTTATTTTGACTATAAGTCAATGTTTTTAGCCCAATACATTGTTGCTCTTATTTATATTAAAATACCTATGGATCTACATTTGGTACATGGGTAAAATCGGAGTTTTATAAAATACAGCACCTAGTATGACTAATGTTATGAATTACTAAAATTTAAACATTTCACCTGTCAGGACAATCTTGTGTTAAATAACCACCTTTATTATAATACAGACTCTTACAGATTCCAAAAACATTGAACCCAAACAATGGCTGAAGAAATATAAGTAAAGTAAAAATAGTTTTTACTTTAATAGTTGGAGAACAACCTCATCCTTCAGAGCATCTGGTGCCGCCTGCTAAAAAACAAACAATAAAATAATAAATCTATGAGACGTGTTCATCCTGGTGAACAAAAAATATTAGGCAGAGGAGTATCGTATACCCCCCCCCCCCCAAAGGAAAGAGAGGTTGAGAATCCCTATTTGCTAAAAATAGGTATGCTGTGTTCATCCCGGTGAACAAAAACCAGTTGTCAAAAATAAAAAACAAAAAATAAAAATATATGTAAATACATATAAAATTATGGTCACCTACACAATCTCATATGTTTTGTTGAATGCACAAAAAATATCAAAACATTTAAATAGTGAACTCCCCCCCCCCCCCCCCCCCAAAAAAAAAGGCCGCGGATAAACACCTCCGCCGCCAAATCCTCCTGCACTTTTTGCTGAGCAAGGTACAGGACATCTGCATCCAGAACCCACAGCTTCTCCCCACTGGCGCAGCTTTGAGTAGCCAGTGAGTGGTGCAGGCCGATCTCTGGCTCGATCTTACAGAACCGCCAGCTGAGAGCAGTGGCAAGCTCTTTAAAGTCATAATGGCCCGCTGGTCAAGGTCAAGCAGGACCTGCAATACCTAGCCCTTCAGTGACACTGCCAGCTGCCTGGCCATTTCTTCAGGGCCCCATTTCGCCTGTTAGGCTTCCCAGGGTGAAGTGTCATCATAGCGGCCAGTTTTAATGGTACTCCGGCCGACTACCGTTAACCACCCACCCCAGTAGGAGAAATGTTTCACCACTCCTCTAAGGCTGAAAGTCTTGTGAAATATGTGCTAGCTCCAAAAGCTGTAAGTCGGTTTTACTTGCCTTATCAAGAGATGGGAAGCCTCTCCCCATTGCTATCCAAACTGAAGCTTCAAACATAGGGAATTGCAAAATATTTCCCATTTCAGTCCAGTTTTTTACTCTTCAGAATGATTTATTGAACAGAATAGACTTTGTTGAAAATCCAGATGAATCAGCAGCTGGTATTGTATTTCTGTGGACATTGAGAATTTAGTTCTGAAAGTGTACAGTTTCTTCTCAGTGTCTTCACAGAGAAGAGAAAGTCTTAAGGTATTTTTTGATTTTCTGGATGTAGAGTGGAGAGACATTTTGCGGCATGCTACTGCCATTTCTAGAATGTTGCAGAACTGGGTTTCCATCAAATCCTATTTCATCAACATTGGTGATGATTGTCCAAAACAGATCCAAAAACTGTTAAAACTGACAAAACATGCAGGCACCATGGAAGACAGTGATCTACAGGATGCCATGGAAGTGTATCTCCTTTTTTGCAATAATAGTGTTTTTGATGAGGTAATTAAAAAACTAGAAAGAAATGACACAACTGCTCCTGACATATGCAGACCAATGAAGTGTCTGAAAGATAAACTGAACCAAAGAAAAGAAGATTAATTCTATGGATACTTAACCAAACAGAAGATGACTGGGCTTTCTCCCTCAGAAGCAGACACTGCCAAAAAAAGAGTTTAAAGAATTTTTGAATTATGCTATTGCTTATCTGGATAGGTGGTTAGACTTTTTAGAGGAAAACTGGCTATTCAATGAGAGCTACTCTCATTGCACATAGCTAGTCAAATATGTTACACAGGTATGAGTAATGTTGCTGAAAGGCTAAATCTCATCAAAATGTTGCTGTTAGAAATGGATAAAAAGAATGACGAGTTTTCAACATTCAAACAAATTCTACATGAGTTCGAGAAAGCAGATGATTGGAAAGCAAAGAGTGCTCCTCTTAATTGGAAAAGCATCTTCCAAGCTACTGACAACATTCCACATGCTAAACAGGTGGAAAGATAATCACTACAGATGTTCTGTAGAACTGATAAAGTGTGAGCTGCTTGTAAGTCTGAAATTTGATCTGGGCTGTGTTGACTTCTACACAATGGTTCTAAAGGACAGGATCTTGTTACTGCTGCACAAGGAAAACAGGGGTATTTGTGGAAATCTGCTCACCATAAGTAATCAAAAAACGTTATTATACCAGGCAAGCCAATTGACAAGAGATTCTAATTCACAGAAATGTTTTGGACATACTAAAGGATAGTACTCAGTTTTGGAAATATGTTTGCGCCAATTTTTGTCTTTTTTTAATACAGTAAATTGTGTAATGTGACCTTGTTATTAGACAAACTTTCAATAATTTTCTAGGGATTTCAAGAACATTTTGAAAGAAAGCTCAGAATAAAATCTGTATTTTATTATAGACAGTAGAAAAGGCTTAAAGACACACTGTGGGTGTCCATTGTAACTGATATTAATAAATGTTGTTTCATTCTGTGCAGTCTCCTTTAAATGTGTAAATAAAATGGCATATTTTGTTTTTCCCCCACTTCCCCCACACTCTTTACCTCGACGACCCTCCACTACCAACACCCCAACCCCCCGGACCGCACAGTAGTGTTCCTTATTTTGCAGCTGTTAAGGTGGCAACCCTAGGAGGTCGGATCTATTTCACAGTCTTGCACCAGGGCCCAGTAAATCCTAGAGCTGGCACTGGTTGTTGTATAATGCAAACTAATATAGACTTAGTAATCGGCAATTGTTTTATTATTTTCTCCCAATTTGGCATATCCAATTATTTTATAGGCTCAGCTCACTGCTGCCACCCCCAAGCTGACTCGGGACTGCCTGGCCAGACTACAGGGGTCGCTGGTGCGCGGTGAGCCGACGACACCCTGGCCACCCTAAACACTCCCCCCCCCGGGCAGTGCTCGGCCAATTGTGCACCGCCCCCTGGGAGCTCCCGTCTACGGTCGGCAGTGGAATGGCCTGGACTTGAACCGGCGACCTCCAGGCTATAGGGCGCATCCTGCACGCCACTTGGAGTGTCTTTACTGGATGCGCCACTCAGGAGCCCCTAGCCAGGTACATTTTTGATGTGAGGCTGACTCAGCATTATACATTGATAGATTCAAAACGTTTTCTATTTAAAAACTTAAATTGGGCAAACCACTATGGATGCTCTCTTATCCCATGATACTGTGCTAAACATTAAAATCCCCAGGGACGTGTTGCAAATTAGCCTTTGGCTTTTATAAGTAAAAAGTTTTCTTTCAATAATCTTCCTTTACATATCTTTTTATACATTTTGCTATTGGCTGAAAAAAAGATTATCTGGAATTAGGTTTTTGACTAATGCACAATAAAGGGCATTTTTAATCAATCTAAATCTCAGAAAATAAAACCCAGAACTGATACCAGTCGGCATACCTATCACAACCGATATATCAGTAGCATACCAGCCCTGAAATATAGCCAGAATATCCTCCCTAGCAAGCAAGGCCCCGGTACTGCATTGCACTTTTGTTAATAAGATTAATATATTTTAATAATGGTTAAAATTAGATTAGATCAGTCATATCTAAAAATAACATCTGGTTAGTAAATCACAGACTTAATTAAATTGGTAGGTGAAAAGTAGTTGACTGCATTACAGACCATTATTAGCCAGGGTTAATCATCGAGAGCGGAGTAAAATAATGTATTTCATTGTCTATTTTCTCAAGTCTTCAATTATTTCAGAGGTTAATACAAGACAACTTTTTATGGTGGTGTGCAGGCACCCTCTCCAGATGTAAAGGAAGGTTCAATTAACTGGTCTAAAATGCCTGCTAACAATGCGGATTGCGATTCAGTGCACATATCATAAGGTTGTAAGGTCCTCAATGAGTTCCTTACTGCAACAAAAAGCCACTAGGATACACTTGATCCTTGTTCTTTTTAAGCAGTGAAGAGGTATCACCACAAAACATTGCCAATTTTCAAATCCCATTATCTAAAGGACTTTCTTCACCAGTTTGAACGTATATGTCAGGAACAATTATAATATTAATTCTGCTGACAGATGTAACCTTTAGACTTGCTAGGAATTTGTTTGGTATACTTTTTTTGCTCATTAAAACTGTGTAAGGTAGTTTCACAGAGCCTGGGATGTTTATTTTCGGGAGTGTGTGTTGCTACATTTGGTTTACCTAGTCTATCATATTAACTCATTGCTGCCTGTGTACATCACACACAATTGCATATCTGTTTAAGTGCAATGCTTTTGCCTGTGAATATGGCAGCTGCAATTGCTGTTGAGTGAGTAAAGCAGGCTTTATGATCATGTCGAATGAATGCCCCTTATTTAAGGGACAGCGCATTGGGCAATTGGAAGCCCTGTTTTTGATGAGAAACATCTCAGTGTAAATTGGCATTCGATTACCTGCTTAGTACGAATGTTGAGCACATACATATTAAACGCAGATATTTACAAAGACGTTTTGCCACTGCAATTGCATCAGAAAGTTCTTGTTTCTTGCAGCTTCTAATGCATACTGCATGTACATAATGTATGATGCATGACATGATAATATAGTTCATCAAAACTGTGGCATGAAACAAAGTGCAATTTCTGTAACTGATAAATATTTGCATATGCGCATTAAACATGCAGAAAAGAAAACATCCCAGAGTGGGTCCCAAAGGGCTGTCTGGACTGTAAACCTGTCAGCTGGCCATCATTTGGAAAACATGTGTAACAGGTGGGGATAACAGGGGTATGGGTGATGGCCATAATAAATAGCAATCAAGGCTTAATTATCTGGTATATAAAATACACCTGGAAAAGCAGGAAAATAGGTTATTCCTTTGTCTGCTGTGTGGCTGTCTGGTTGTGTCCTGTGTCCTTTGTTCTAGGTTGTAGAGTTTGTCAAGTTTTCCCTACTTGTTACAAGGGAGGGTTCCAGTATATTTTGTGTACAGGACGGCCGTTTCTCTGAACTCCTCAAGGATGTCAGCCAGCCACTGCTTTCTTGTCTACTGCTTTTATCTGGGTTTTCACTATTTTTTTTTTTTTTTACCTGTCATGCATTATTTAAAGGTCTCAGTCATTTTATGTTGTCCTCCTTTTTTGTATAAAAATAGTAGTGTTATGAGATTAGTTTCTTAGGGCGAGCTTGATGTGCTGGGCTGCTGCATTGGGGACGAGTGTGCATCGCTCTTTTTCATCACTTTGCTACCCTGGACTCATTCCGGCTCCAGCCACGCATGTGGGTTGATTCTATTGTTTGTTTCATTTTTTTAGTGTGGTTTCACTATCTTTATATTAGCTTTATAACAAAAAGTCAATCACTGGTGTGCAAGCCATTGATTAAGTGTCTGATAACTGAGGTCTGCAGTACACAGCTTATAAATTATACACTTGTGCACCAAACCCATACTTTTTGTTTTGCTATACAGCAATGGGGCTTGTAAATTACCTGGAGGTACAACTGGTGTTCATGCTGAGAGGTTACATACATCCATTTAGCAGCTCAGTTAGCTTTAAACAGCTACCAATTTCACTTGGTTCCCGCTGCAATTGGGATTATTCATATTCAGTAACTAAGAGGTATTGATTATTATTATTAATGTATTGATTTTCAATATTCCATAACTCTGTCAATAGGGTGTAGGTCCACCATGGGCAGCTAGGTGGACACTAATTTGATATGTTGAGTCAGCAAGGTGTTTAAACTGTTGGGAGGAATACATTTTTGGAAATATAGTGAAATAATCTTGTGTGCATTCAACCAAACTCCTACTGTCAGATGCTATCATCACAGAAACGGATGTGCAGCAGGGAGATGCAGCTTTTATCAATTGCAGAGGAATGACAGGGATGTCTCTTAAAAAATAATGTTTTTTTTATTTGAACGACAGCCTTGTTAAACGAAATGTGGCAGTTTTTTAAACTTCTTATGCATGAGTAAATCAGTTCTTTCATCCATTCATTCATTCAATAATCTTGATGATTAATCCATTAAATATCTACAGCTTGATTTTCACAAGGGCCATTTTTAGTGAGGAATACATTTGTGCTGCTTTTGCTTCTTAATTATACACAATTTTATTTATTTATTTATTTATTTAAAGTAGCAGGTTCATTTGTGCTACTGACAAATTGCATAGTGGCTTCTATTTGTGGCCTACTCAATTAAAAAAAAAATAGCAGAACCTTAACAAGCCATTTAGTAAGAATATTATTTCTAGGTTTCGCTCTTATGACCAAACATATTAAATGTAAAGCACCTATAACTTGCAGAAAACTTAGAGTACATACACTAAGACATACACAGAAACATACATTAAAATGCAATAAGGCAAATGATAGCCTAGCACATGGATAAGCAAGTATTTTTGCTAGCTCCAACAGCCACATAATGCATAATTTCAAGTTCCCATCATTCTATTTTTCCAAATAATAATTATTCAGATCTCATTTACATATAAAGGGGAAACAGGGATGGTTTTATAGCATAACAAAATTAACATACATAAAAATGCAGCTCAAGTAATTCATTTCTGTAACATTACATTCCACTGAAATGTAAAAACTCTACAGCATAATAATGACTGAGAGCGTAGTCCTGTAATAAAGACATTAACAGCAATTTGCATTTGTTTAAATAAAATATATTGTAGAGGCTAAATATACCTTATATCACAGAAACATGCACACAAGGAAGCTAAATTACACAATAACTTCACTTGCACATGAAGGATAGTTGTCTAATCTAAACAGGGGCATATTCTTATTGGCCTTTCAAACCATGGACTGTTACACCCGAACTGCACCTTTGTTCAGGTCTCCCCTTCTTAACATTTAAAATACCTTTGTATAAAAGACAGCAATAAAGGAGGAGGGAGAGATGCTATGCCTTTGTGCTCCCCCATTTTACTTTACATACAAATGCACAACTTTGTTGGCACACAAAGGGCCTTATTTAATCATATATATATAGTGACAGGATGGCGTGTGTGGTGAGGAAATGAATGCACAAATAGGCAGTACTGGGATAAATGAAAGCGCTTCGGCGCATTTAATTAACAAAATAAAAGATTTAAACAAAACACAAAACACTGAAAGCAAAAGGCACGTTGGCCAAACAAACACTACAAATGGAACACAAAACAAATACTGTGCTGGTACAGCGATCAGGTTGGTAGCAGTTGCTGTCTGTATTTCCTTCATAGATCTATGTTGTCCACTCCGAACACACTTCACCTTTGCAGCCAAAGTTACAGGTTCTTATAGTGGTGACCGAGGGATTAACTAGCTATTAATTATCTAGCCAACCCCTCAGTCACATTCTGCATGGGTTTACTAAAGATGCGTGACTGTCAGCTAATTCAATAATCAGTCGATTACAGTCGCGCATTCTCATGAGGTATTCTTAAAACAAAATAATTAGCGGACGGCATTTCCACCCGTCCTATTGTAAATATATATATATATAATAATAACAATAATAAATACACAAATATAATTAAGAAGACACACCATTGGCGCACTGTATCCCTCTTCCAATAAAAAAGAGTGGAAATGTTAGGTAGCTCATATGGAAATCTGGCACCATTAATGCATACATTAATATAGTCATAGCGACTCGCTGCAGCCCCACCAGCCCCCACTTTCTCAACAGATGGGGCCTCTTAAATTGCTATACTTTTTGCCTATGTTTTTATAAGCCAGTCTTACCATGCTTTCTGGTTACAGAGGCTGGTCAGCAAATTGTTCCCCCTCCCCTAACCTGTGGCAGCACCAGCACACACCCTAACTTACAAATCTAAAATAAGAATATATCCCCTTTATTAATCTGTGCTGTCTCCTCTTATTCAGTCAATCTAAAATCAACTACTTCTTGCACCGCCCGCTCCCCAATGCAATCCCCTTCTGAAGTACACACAATCAAGGACAGGTTCACCCGTCTTCATTTCACCCTCGGGGTCCGTCCTGCCACACTGTTGTCTCATAAACAGTCAGGCCTTAGATCTGGTTCAAGTGATTTGCGATCAGTCTACAGTCCCTTCACGCGCAGATGGGGTTCTGGTCCTTCCTACTCCCACTCCAGGGATAATAGGGCGGCAGGTCGCAGCTTCAGTAAAAGGGAGAAACAGATCACATATTAAAACAGTCTATCTTTGTTCTAAAATATTTAGCACATTAAAACATTTAATAAACAGAGTTTAGAAGAATCCCCAGCATGAAACCCCTAATGATGCCGTCACCAAGTTAAATATTAATCGGGTCCCATACCTTCAGTAAAAGGGAGAAACAGATCACTTATCAAAGCAGTCTATTTCCCAGTCCCAACACGTTTAAACCAACAAAGTTGTCTGTGGTGTTTCACAGGGCTCCATTCTAGGTCCCTTGTTGTTTTCATTATATATGCTACCGTTAGGTGACATTATCCGCAGACACGGAGTGAACTTCCATTGCTATGCTGATGATACCCAGCTAGAATTGTCCCTTATGTCAGGAATTTCTTCTGCCTGGGTGTTATTAGCTATTTGCCTTGCAGACATCAAGCATTGTCACAGAATTTTCTAATGTTGAATTCAGATAAAACAGAGGTTACACTAGTGGGCTCACAGAACCAACTAAAAGGAAATGTGGTATTACATGAGCTCGACCCTTGACTATCAAAACTTAGTTATTAAAGTATTTTTTTACCATTTGGGAAATATAGCCAAACTTAGAACAATTATTTCCATATATAATGCCCAGAGGCTAATGCATGCCTTTGTTTCATCTAGAATTGATTATTGTAATGCACTTTTTTCTGGTGTCCCAAAACGTGTGGTATCCCGCTTACAGCTTGTTCAGAATGTCGCCGCTAGAATTCTGACTAAAACCAGGAAAAGTGGACATATTACCCGTGTTTCGGCCTCTTTACACTGGCTCCCTGTGCAGCATAGAATTGATTTTAAGATTTTGTTGTTAACTTACAAGGCCCTGAATGGATTTGCACCTAGTTATTTGCAGGAGTTACAAACCACACTCTGAGATCACAGGATGCGGGGCTGCTGGTTATTCCTAGGGTTAACAAAAGCAACATGGGAGGTAGGGCTTTTTCTTGTAGAGCTCCTAAATTATGGAATGCTGTGCCTTCGTTTGTCAGGGAAGCTGGGACTGTTACAATTTTCAAGTCAAGACTAAAAACGCACTTTTATAAAATGGCTTTCTAATCTTAGTGTTTTTAATGTAACTTTAAAATTGCTGTTTTTGTATTGTGTTATTTAATTATGTTATTTAAATGGTCTGATTGTGGTAGTTGTATGTGTGACATGCTATACAAATGTATTGTGTTTTGTTCTTTGCTTTGCAATACTTTTGTATAAAGCGCTATATAAATGCAATAAATAAATACAAGGAAATTGTATTCATTTTTTTCCCACTATAGTGCAGCAATTGATAATGATGCCATACGGGAAATTGATTAACTTACCTAATGAGATGACTGGTGCTTTTCAGCGATGTCACAGCCTGAATGTCTGGTTAGAGTGATGACAGTTTTAGCCTTAAATCTGGTTCCACATCCAGCGTGCAGAAAATCCACTTTCACGAGTATGTGATGGCTGTCACATGAAAGCTCGGTTAGGCTGTCTTCCTCCTTTGATGTCAAGCTTGTGTGCATTTTGTTGTCAACGTTCACAAATGGGTTTCTAAGCCACTCATTTTTGGAGTTGGGGTCACTGTGCTTCGTTTCTAAGTTGTGCCAAAGATTAGCTGCCTTAAAACTTTTGTTTGACACCTCGTAACTGTGACAAAGATCGAATGAGTCTTAGTGTTAGATCTCCCTCTCGACCTGTGAGAGCACGGTATACGAGGAACAGAGTACCCTTAATGAGATGGCACGACAATTTATTCCGTAGGGTAGATGGAAGTCGGTCAGTTCGGAAGGGGGCGGAGCCATGGCACCCGAGCTCAGTGACCCAGACGGTAAGCGGCGTGGCATCCGAGGACTGGAGGAGCGGGTGCGCTCGTTAACCTCGGGGTCATGGGCGAGGGTATAAATAGGGGGCATGGCTTGAGTGATCTGTTCCTTTGCATATGGTTAAATTATATGACCAAGAAGGAGCCCGTTTGTGAAATCGACCGTGAGTGTTTTGTGTCTGTGTCCTAACACTGTGTGTCTTGTGTGTTGTTGTCTCACTAAAGATTACTGAGCACGATCCGGAGCTGCAGCCGCAGGCCAGCGACAAACCCGGACTTCACCACTCACCTTTTCACTACTGGAACTGTCTTTTGTTTTGCACCTTTTAGCACTTGAATCACGCACTGTCTTTGTGTTAGTGTTTAGTGTGGGTGTCGGAACGGGACTTTGGGGTTGCGGGTCAAACCCGAGGGATTATAAATTAGAAGTGATATACGCCGCTGTATCACTTCCAGCACTATTATTATTTACAGGTTTTGCCTTGAGGCTCTGGACATTTATTAATTTAAATAAACACCCTTGCACCTGTACCAACGTTTGTCTGTGTGATTATTCTGCACTGCACTCACCTGCACGTCATTACCACTTTGCCACACGTGGTTGTCAGAAGTAAGGATGGACTACGCAACACTGTCGGCGCTGCTGGAGCAGCTGGACAGCAGACGGGAGGGGGAGGAAAGACGGAGAGAGGAGAGGTACACTGCGCTGATCGAGAGGGTCGGGCTGGCAATACCTCCCACAGCATCAGCGGAACGCGGCTTCATAGCGCCCAAAGCCAGGACGCATAAAATGACGGCGGATGATGATCCAGAGGCATACCTGGTGGCATTTGAGCGGCTGGCTACCACCGCGTCATGGCCCCGACAGTTCTGGGCAAGCCAGCTGGGACCCTGCCTGATTGGGGAAGCGCAGGCAGCCTACCAGGCGATGGGGGATGACGACGCCGCTCAATATGACCTGGTAAAGCTGGCTATTCTCCGCTGTCTTAACATTACGGAGGAAACGCACCGAGTGAGGTTCAGGGAGTACAGGAGGTCCCCGAACGCACGCCCCAGGGTGGTCGCGCAGAAGCTCTGTGACCACATGATACACTGGCTCACCCCGGCGCTAAAAACAACTGCCCAGATGGGGGAGGCCATCGTCATTGAGCAGTTTTGTCATGTGGTCGGCGCCGAGACCCAAGGATGGATACGGCGCCACAACCCCGACACCCTGGAACAGGCAGTCAAGCTCGCTGAGGACTTCGAGGACTCCCTGGTATCCGCCCAGACCGGGCTACTCACCCCGCTATCTCAACGGAGCGGCCGAGCCCCACCTCCTCTCTCTGCTCCACCAACCCCACCACCAGGACCGGTTCAACGACCTCCGAGAGCACCAACCCCAATGGGCGACCTTGCCTCTTCTTCATGGAGACCAAGGTTGGCCCCCAGCGGGGGTAGAGGTGCTGCCCCTGCCCCGTTGCCATACCAGCAGCGGGACAGACCATTTAACACTGTGCCCTCCTTTCCCCCTACCTGTTTTAGGTGCCGCCAGCCGGGACATCAGGCTAGGTCATGCCCATCTGCGATGGAGTGTGACGTGGCCGTCTGTAATCTGGCATCTGAAGCGGGTGAGCGAGGGAAAAATGGTCGGGAGGGGCCTTGTATTGTTAAGGTGATTTTTGGAAATGTGAAAACCCATGCATTAGTGGACACAGGGTGTGGTCAGACCTTAATTAGAGCATCTCTCTTAGGCGGTATGGTGTGGCAGCCACAAGGTCAGGTGGCGATCTCCTGTATCCATGGAGACACGGCAACATACCCCACAGTAAAAGCATATTTATCGGTCGGTCCGATGAAACGTTCCCTGGTAGTTGGGGTAGCGGAAAGGTTACCACATCCCATTATTCTGGGTCGGGACTGGCCCAACTATAAAGATTTATTGAAATTAAGGGCAGTCCCGGCCATACACGCAAATGTGGCAGAAAAAGTAGAAGGGGAAATGATTGGTAATGTTTTTCCCTTTCAAGCGGAAATGTTCTCTTCTCTGTTCCGGCCGAAAAAAACAAACAAAGAGAGAAGGCTGCGGAAATGGGAGGGAGCGTTAATGAGACAAGGCTGGGGGCTGGTGGGAGCCTGTTATAACGGTGAAAAACGTCAGTCAAAGGGGGTCGGAACGCAGTGTGACCGAGAGGGCGAGGTTACTGGGCCATCAAGGGCAGATGTTACTCCCGCCCCGCTCAATATACCGGACATGTGGCACTCGAATGTGAACCTAGTGTGGGAGCAGGACAATGACCCATCACTGGTGCACATTCGGGGACAGGTCCGGTCCATTGAAGGTAAGGATGTTGAAGGCGCTGGGGCACTAGTATTTCCACACTTCATTATCAAGGGGCAATTACTATATAGGGTAAACCTGGCCGCGGGCACAGGACATCCTGTAACACAATTATTGGTCCCCCCGTCTTGTCGGCTGGAGGTCATGAGGCTGGCGCATGATATCCCTTTTGCGGGGCACCTCGGAGTTGACAAGACAAGGGAACGGATATTGGCTCGATTCTTTTGGCCAGGTCTTTACAAGGAAGTGTTGAAATATGTAGCCACATGCCCAGACTGCCAGAGAGTAGCGCCGGGTCGAGTGCGCCCCGCCCCTTTGGTCCCACTGCCGATTATTTCCACCCCCTTTGAACGCATCGCAGTGGACATAGTCGGCCCTTTGCTACCTTCTGACTCCGGGTATACGCATATATTAGTGGTGGTAGATTACGCAACGTGATACCCAGAGGCAGTTCCATTGAGGTCCACTAGTGCTGCTGCGATAGCCAAAGAACTAGTGCAGATTATGGCAAGAGTAGGGATCCCCAACGAGATATTGACTGATCATGGAACTAATTTCTTGTCAAATACGCTACAGCAGGTATATAAATTACTAAAAATACGTCCCATCAGAACGTCGGTTTACCATCCACAGACGGACGGTTTGGTGGAACGTTTTAACCAGACTCTAAAGGCGATGCTGAGACGATTTGTGAATCAGGAGCAAAAACATTGGGCATCGCTTCTTCCCTACCTCCTTTTTGCAGTGAGAGAGGTGCCGCAGAGTTCGACAGGGTTCTCCCCCTTCGAGCTCTTGTACGGCCGACAGCCTCGCGGCATTCTCGATCTGTTGAGAGAGGGGTGGGAGGAGCACAAAGGCTCATCCAAAAATGTAGTGCAGCATGTGCTCCTACTGAGAGATCGCCTAGATTTGGTCGGTCGTTTGGCCCAAGACAATCTCAGATCGGCTCAGCATCGACAACAGCAGCATTACAATCAAAATGCATTAATCCGAACTTTTCGACCTGGAGACAAGGTAATGCTGCTACTTCCCTCGGCGGAATCCAAACTATGTGCTAAATGGCAAGGGCCATATGAGGTGATTCGGGCTATAGGAAAGGTGAATTACGAAATTAAACAGCCCGATCGCCGTAACAAAAAAGAAATTTATCATATAAATTTATTAAAGCCCTGGCAGGCAAGAGAGGTGTTATTTATAGCCCCAGGCAATATAGAGGATGATTTAGGGCCCGAGCTAGAACCCTCTAGCACAAAGAACATTTCGATGGGGGAACAGTTACTTCCTGATCAGCAACGAGAACTACGTAGGTTAATTGAGGAATTTAGCGATGTTTTTTCTAACATGCCCGGTAGAACTAACCTCGCTGAATATGACATTATCTCTCCCCCAGGTGTCACAGTGCGAGAGAGACCTTACCGGATCCCGGAAAGTCGACGGAGTGGCGTTCGCAAAGAGGTATGGGACATGCTCGAACTTGGGGTGATTGAGCCTTCCAGGAGCGAGTGGTGCAGTCCAATTGTGATAGTGGCCAAAAAGGACGGCACCAACTGCTTCTGCGTTGATTTCCGCAAGGTAAACGCTATTGCCAAGTTTGATGCGTATCCCATGCCTCGGGTCGACGAACTCCTAGATAGACTGGGGACGGCGAGGTTCATCTCCACTCTGGATCTGACGAAGGGATATTGGCAGATCCCGTTAACTCGTAGTTCTAGAGAGAAAACCGCATTTTCAACACCAGAGGGGCTGTTTCATTTTACAACCATGCCGTTTGGGTTACATGGTGCGCCTGCTGCCTTCCAGAGACTGATGGACCAGGTTTTACACCCACATCGTGAATATGCGGCAGCATATATTGATGATGTGGTCATTTACAGCTCCACCTGGCGAGAGCATTTGGCTAGGATCACAGCCGTCCTTCAGTCTCTAAGGGCAGCCCGGCTGACAGCTAACTTGCGAAAATGTGCGTTTGCCAAAAGAGAAACACAATATTTGGGATTTGTAATGGGGAATGGCAGGGTGAAACCCGTTGTCTCCAAGGTCCAGGCCTTGGTAGACGCGGCAATCCCCAAAACCAAGGCTCAAGTGCGGTCGCTACTGGGGTTAGCCGGTTATTACCGCCGCTTTATCCCCGAGTATGCCACACTGGTTAATCCCTTAGTTGACCTCACCAAAAAGAGCGCACCAAATTTAATTAAATGGTCAGAAGAATGTCAGGGGGCGTTTAATACTGTTAAGCAGAGACTTTGCCAGGCCCCTGCTCTCATCACGCCAGACTTCACTAAGAGGTTCATCCTCCACACCGATGCTTCGGATGTCGGTTTGGGTGCAGTCCTGTCTCAAATGGTAGGCGGAGTAGAACATCCTGTTCTGTATATAAGTAAAAAAATGCTCCCTCGGGAGCGCAACTACTCCGTCGTCGAAAAAGAGTGTTTGGCCATTAAATGGGCTACTCACTCTTTAAGATACTACCTGCTGGGACACTCATTTGATCTTGTCACTGACCACGCCCCACTCAAGTGGTTAAGCACAATGAAGGACAGCAATGCCCGGATAACTCGGTGGTATCTGGCATTGCAGCCCTTCATGTACCATATGGTACATCGTGCAGGGAAAGACCACCAAAATGCGGATTATTTTTCCCGGGAGGGGGGAGTAATGGGAAAGGTATGTTTAGCCGAGTGTTCCTTCGGCTCCACTCTGAGCGGTGGGATATGTGACAAAGATCGAATGAGTCTTAGTGTTAGATCTCCCTCTCGACCTGTGAGAGCACGGTATACGAGGAACAGAGTACCCTTAATGAAATGGCACGACAATTTATTCCGTAGGGTAGATGGAAGTCGGTCAGCTCGGAAGGGGGCGGAGCCATGGCACCCGAGCTCAGTGACCCAGACGGTAAGTGGCGTGGCATCCGAGGACTGGAGGAGCGGATGCGCTCGTTAACCTCGGGGTCATGGCCGAGGGTATAAATAGGGGGCATGGCTTGAGTGATCTGTTCCTTTGCATATGGTTAAATTATATGACCAAGAAGGAGCCCGTTTGTGAAATCGACCGTGAGTGTTTTGTGTCTGTGTCCTAACACTGTGTGTCTTGTGTGTTGTTGTCTCACTAAAGATTACTGAGCACGATCCGGAGCTGCAGCCGCAGGCCAGCGACAAACCCGGACTTCACCACTCACCTTTTCACTACTGGAACTGTCTTTTGTTTTGCACCTTTTAGCACTTGAATCACGCACTGTCTTTGTGTTAGTGTTTAGTGTGGGTGTCGGAACGGGACTTTGGGGTTGCGGGTCAAACCCGAGGGATTATAAATTAGAAGTGATATACGCCGCTGTATCACTTCCAGCACTATTATTATTTACAGGTTTTGCCTTGAGGCTCTGGACATTTATTAATTTAAATAAACACCCTTGCACCTGTACCAACGTTTGTCTGTGTGATTATTCTGCACTGCACTCACCTGCACGTCATTACCACTTTGCCACAGTAACATACAACACACAGCAGTCACAGCTCATCTTTGCTACCAGTCCAAGTAAATCCCATTTCCAAGTATCTATAGCTGTACTTCAGCATTTTGCATTTAGTCTGTCTCTGTTGCGGGGTTTCACTTGATTGCACCAGTGGCGGCGCATGACTTTTTTGACAGGTGAGGCACAAATCACAAAATAGTTATAACCCAACAAAAGGATTATGCGTTCAGTAATCACAAATATGCGTTAATGTGGAACAAATATATTAAAAACAACTCATGATGTGTTGGTTTCAAACACAGGTACTTTGTTAAAATATTTAAATTAATTATGCAGAAAATGTGGAAACTTACACAAACGCTGTTAATATAATAAATACATAATGTGTGTGTATTTGCTAATTAGTTATAAGGGTATATAAAATCATAGGCCTACTTACAACGTACTTGCGACAAAAATTGATGGATGGAGAAGACGCAGACAAACACTGGCTAGATTAAGTCTTGTATGGGAAGAACTCCTTCAGTCCCATGCAATGGGTTTGCAGGAAAGGAATCGTATTGTTTGCAGAAATTCGGCGTGCAACGCAACCACATCTTGGTGCTTTTGATCAGCGTGGTCCAGCCTTTCCAAAAGGTGGCTGTATTGCCGATCCTGCCTGGCAGCCGTGCGTGCAATCAGACGGTACATCCTTCAATACTCCAGGCGCATTAGAGTCGATGCTCCTGGATCAGCAGCTACAGCAGCTACAGCGTTCAAACCAACTTTAATTTAAAGAAGAACAGTTGTGAATTGCTTCGCAGCTATTGTTTTACATGTGAATCCTAAGAATAATATGTGAAAAGCAAAACATATTGCATATGTGCACACACTTAGCCCGACATGCGTAAAATGGCTTGATATCCCCAACCATTTGTTTTTTCACAAATTATTATTAGGATTCACATATAAAACAGAAGCTGTGAAACAATTCACAACTGGTCTTCTTTAAATTAAAGTTATTTTGAAAATGCTAGCTGCTGTGGTTGGGGATATCAAGCACTTTTAATTGACGCTGGGACGGTGGTGTGTATATGCGATATGTTATTGTATTCACAAATTATTCTTAGGCTTCACAGGTAAAACACAGACTGTGAAACAATTCACATTTGGCATCCTTTAAATTAAAGTTAGTTTGAGCGCTGTAGCTACTGTGGTTGAGGAGAGCCATTTTACGCGTGTCAGGTAGGCTGTGTGCGTATATGCAGCATGTTATTGTTTTTCACAATTTATTTGTTTGATTCACATGTAAAGGAAAGCTTGTGAAACAATTCACAATTGGTCTTCTTCACATTAAAGTTGATTTGGACGCTCTAGCTACGCTTGGACGCTACTGTGGTTGGGGAGATAAAGCCCTTTTACGCGTGACTGAGGCTAAGTGTGCGTATGTGTGGTATGTTACTATTTTCCAGAAATTATTCTTAGGATTCACATGTAAAACAGAGACTGTGAAACAATTCACAATTGGTCAATCTGGTGTTGCGTGCTGTCAGGGGTGGAAGCTTGAAACATCCTGCAGGAAAAAAGCTGCATTATTCGTAGCATTATTATTATGATAATAATGCTGGTCATAGTTTTCATGCATTGTTCATAATACAATGAAATGAATAAATAATGGTATAAATCAACATATCTATATGCAATTTATATATAATTTAGCCGCGACCCTCATCAGGAGAAGCAGATTGATAATAATGGATGGATGGATATTTAACTGATTTGTATTAGTAAGACTGGGATAAGGAAAATCTTACTCCGCTACAGAGGAGGACAGAAAGACCGTATCCCAGAGAAGAGCGTTCTTTTACATAAGGGAAGTGGAGGAGGTATCGTGTTATTTCATGAAAGTCTATCGTTAAATATTTTGCACGACTGTGTGTTGCTATGGGACCAATGAGGCCAATTAGCGTGCACTTTACCGTGCTTTACCAAAGTGTAATGACACTTGAGTCACACACTTTTTTTGCCGTGCACTTTTGGAGCGAGCACAATCATGCGTCATTTGCGCGTGACACGTCATGAATGCACTATAGTAGCGCGATTAAAACTTGCATGTAAACACCGCCATAGAAAGTCTTCAGAAAGGAACCCCAGCGTGGTGAGTTGCCATGGTAATAAGCAGCTTTCTGAGACGCTCAAGGTTTGTGCCTCACGCAGTGCGGCAGCACATTGTTCCAGCATTCTGCCGTTGCGCTTTCGCTACTGGTGAAAGTGAGCTGTGACGTTTAAATAATGTCACTAGTGCTTCTGTGGACTTACATTTATTTAATATATACATGCTTAAATGTGTTTATATTTTTTTTAGCCTTTGTGAATTCTTGGTGATGCCATGCTCACTTGCCTTGGCTGACGAGCCTCCTCTGTACTCCACTGCCACGGTTCATTTCCACTCACTTTCCTCTTCTAAGACCCTGTGTTTATCTAGGGATCCATTGCTGCTACTTCCCACTAGCTGGGTGGACCACGTGGGGTTGCTTCTAACATGCAGTGAGTTGCAGTGTGACGTGTTTAGTCACCAGTCTAAACACGTCACACGCTACGTCGACGCACATTTAGCCACACTTAGAAAATGTGTGCGAAGTGTACAGTGGCAGGCAGCCACAGAAAATTTGGTCAGACATCAATGACTAGATGGCCACATAAATAAAATAGTTGTTATGATCTGCAATAAATTCACCCGATATTTCATTTTTAAACTGTTATTGTGTTATTTTATATAGTTATTTTTGTTCCCCTTGAGCTTGTAATTGACTGCTTTAATTGAATGAATCACTGGTACTCGTGATTTTTTTTTTCAGCTTTCACTGAGAGTAGGTTTGTATTTACTTATGAAAGACATTTAAATATTGTACATAGAATCAAGAGAACTGATGCCTAACAGACAACTTCCTTTACCGCTGACAAGCCAGTCCTCTGTTTCACCATTGAACCTAAACAATATCAGTCTACTGAACCAGGAATTCAAGGGCCCAGCCTGAGAAGTCTCTGAGTGATGGTGGACGCTGCAGAAGGGTATTGAGGAAAACCAGCCCCAGGCGATCCACCACACCAATTAAGGGAGTGCTAAAGGCCAATGGTTCTGTGTGGTGGCGCAAAGTTGCATTTCTATTAGCCACCCCTCTTTGTAATGTAATTCTATTTTAAGATGTAGTAGTGCAGTCGTTTAGGAAGAACAGCTGATAGTCCCACTTAAAAAAACATTGATTGTTTTTCCATTATAGTATATGTATGATATTTATAGTTCTATGCAAAACAAATTAGGGAACTGCGTGAAGGCATATTTCCATCATATTTTGCTCTAATAAAATCATTTTGCAGTCTTATTGCTGGTAATGTGTTTCTACGGGTTTATGTTTTGAAGAAAAAAGGGACGCGTGTGTTGCAGAAAAAGGACTGCAATGCCATGACTTTTCTTTTTTAAATGATTTGCTCATTTACTAAATTATTTTATAGGTGCTTGGTTATGATGGAAATATGCCCTGGTGCACTTTCCCTAATTACTCAAAATCCTATTGAATTGAATAACAATCAATAAATAGTTCTGTATAATAAACAATTTAATTTGTCTATTTACTAAATAATTTAACAGTAATAGCGAAAAATCGATATATAGTAATATATGAATGAAATGTTTTATATTTGTAAGGTTTTTTAATCATTTTTTTTAAGTGGTAATAACAATTTGGAATTGTGTGGAATAGAAAAGCTTTTTTTAACTATATTGAATGTTTTATGCTGCAATTTCATTCTCTATAAAGTGAGCACTACCTCTGTTGTTTTTTAGAATGGACATTGGCATGACAGTTTCCCCAAACTCACCGCAGGCTATTTAACCCAATTGTGTCATTTGTGACACATTGTAGCTCCTGAAACCAACAAAATATGTTCCTTTGTTACCCTTATGCAATAAGTGGCTGATTTTCATATGATAATATTACAGTTTTTAGGAAGGGAAGGGATTTTGATATAATATAGTGTTTTCTCTTTTACATTATCATTGTAGATTAAATTTAATTGGATGACTCAAACAATGGCACACATCTGGACTGTGTGTAGGGGTCTCCTAGTGCACTTGGTAAAAGTGTGCAGGGTGAGTCATACAGTCATGGGAGCACAGGAAGAACACCAGGCACTGTGTCTGTTCATCACACTACAGCAGACCCTACTGGCCAGACTGCATGTAGCTTGCTGACATCCACTCTTGAGTTCCTGTGTGCAAAGAGTCATGGGATTGGAGGACACACACTGACGTTCAGTTCTCCTGATCTGTTGTGGGCTTTCTAAATTTGGGATACAATCAGGGATAAAATAATTAGGCACATTTTTTTTCCAATTGCATGATAGTAAGCATTTAAATAAATTAATGGGTGTTATTGGGCGTTATAATATTCTTGAAACTCTTGAGTTGTTTTAAAGAAGCTGAACAACAGTCTTGCATGGTTTCAAGAATATATATATATATAAAAAATCTTTGAATAGCATTGATAACTTTTGATTATGCAGCTTTGTTGTGTTTTAAATACTTCTAAATACTTCAAATTGTTGCTCAATTACATAAATTAACATTTAACATTTTATCTCAATTTTATTATTTAATTATAGAATGTGTTGAACAAGCAGCTGTTATTAAAATGTTGAACTTCATTAGTGTGATAACGTTCTGGGAGAATTTATTCATATGAAGAAACCTGTCTATTGACTAATATTAAATGCAATTTCATTGAACACAGAGGTTCGTTCTTCTAATGGGGTTTAAAGTAATGATAACCACAGCTTTAAATTACTTCTCTTACCTTTTATTCACATTAGCAACATAATTAATGGTCTCCATGTTATGCGGAAGAACTTGATTGTCTGACCACACAAATGCAATGTGCATAATTTTTGTGAAAAGAAAATTACATGAAAATGAGTGCTAAAAAATTAATAAGCATCTAGGAAGGTTCCATTATGAAGTCACAGGTATGACTAAGGTGTTTCTTAACAGTTTTGCAACATTAACATTTCATTTCTTTCAAAAGAAATGGTGCAAATTGCATTCTTGGTGTAAAGACCTTGATATATTTTAAAAGCTAAAGCCGCTGCTTCTCTAGTACTATCCAGTCCTGAATGTCAGTGTGACTTCCATGGTCTACCAGAGTAATGCTGTGACCATGGGAACCAGACTAGACCATGGAAATGACTGAAGTGACAAAGAGGCAGATTAAATCTAAATTCTACGAGCTAAGGTGGTATAAATAGGAGGCTGTGTGGTCCAGTGGTTAAAGAAAAGGGCTTGTAACCAGGAGGTCCCCGGTTCAAATCCCACCTTAGCCACTGACTCATTGTGTGATCCTGAGCAAGTCACTTAACCTCCTTGTGCTCCGTCTTTTGGGTGAGACGTAGTTGTAAGTGACTCTGAAGCTGATGCATAGTTCACACACCCTAGTCTCTGTAAGTCGCCTTGGATAAAGGCATCTGCTAAATAAACAAATAATAATAAATGTTGGTATTTAAGCAAAAATTCACAATGCTGCCCAATTAGTCAAAGGAGATTTTGCAACTTCTCAGGTGTGATGCCTTCTGGGGGGTGGGGGTATCTTTTTAACGAGGTGAATTAATACATTTAAAAACATATGTTTTCTTCCTCTGTTGTGTTCATGCTCCTAGCGGAGGTGTTGCGTGTTTACAGCCCCTACTTTTTTTCAGTAGAAGTTGGTCTTTCTGGTGGAAATCATTTCAGTGATTGTTTGGTTTAATGCTGCATAAGAGAAACCGCATACTGTAAAGCTGCACAATTTTTGTAGCTTCTCAGAACGCACATCGACCATAGTTTTAGATTCCATTTGCCTCAAAGTACCAGAAAGCAGGTGCTTAAACATTCTGTAGCAAATTCATAGTCTACAATACAAGAGACCAAAAGATGAGGAGGCCAGGATAATCATGTTAATGCTAATGAGATACTGAGATAAAAGCTGTGGGAAAATGGAGGTTTCTTGACTAATGTATTCTCGTTTTTGTTTATTTACAATGTATAATTTTCTGTTGCAGTCATTATACCCTTGTGACTTTTTAAAGATTAAAGCACCCCTGTGCCATTAATAGAGCTCAGAGAATCTTGTTTACCAGAACGTAACCACTAACCTGCCCCCCTTAGACAAATAGTGCAGGAAAGGAAAATTGCAATTAAATGCGATCAAGAAATACAGTGCCATGAAAAAGTATTTGCCCCCTGTCTGATTTTCTGCATTTTTGCACATTTTCACATTGTATTTGGTCAGATTTTATTTATGGGTTGTAGTAGTATATAGAGGGAGTCTGAGAGAAAAAATGACACCAAAGTTTGGTGCTTCTTTCATTTGTTTGGTGTGCAAGGTAATCAAACATGCAATCTTCAGGTGTGAAAAAGTTATTGCCCCCCCCCCCCCCCCCAGTTAACTCGACCCAATTAAAGGGATAATTAGGGTCAGCTGTTTGAGTACTTTGGTTAACAACCAGGCCTGATTCCAGAAATTCCTGAAGACCTCCGGAAAAAAGTTGTTGATGCCTATCAATCTGGAAAGGGTTACAGAGCCATTTCTAAGGCTCTGGGGCTCCACCGAACCATAGTCAGAGCCATATTGTCCAAATGGAGAAAGTTTGGGACAGTAGTGAATCTTCCTAGGAGTGGCCATCCTGCCAAAATCTCTCCAAGAGCAAGGCGTAAAATTGTCCAGGAAGTCACAAAGAACCCTAGAACAACATCCAGGGATCTGCAGGCCTCTCTCGCCTCGGCTAAGGTCAGTGTTCATGACTCCACCATCAGAAAGACACTGGGCAAAATGGGATTCATGGCAGAGTAGCAAGGCGGAAACCATTGCTCACTAAGAAGAACATGAATACTCATCGCAAGTTTGCCAAAAAGCACCTGGATGATCCTCAAGAGTTCTGGAACAATGTTCTATGGACAGATGAGTCAAAAGTGGAATTTTTTGGCAGACATGGGCCCCGTTATGTCTGGTGAAAACCAAACACTGCATTCCACAGTAAGAACCTCATACCAACGGTCAAGCATGGTGGTGGTAGTGTCATGGTTTGGGGATGCTTTGCTGCATCAGGACCTGGATGCCTAGTCATCATTGAAGGAACCATGAATTCTGCTCTGTATCAGAGAATTCTACAGGAAAATGTCAGGCCATCCGTCCGTGAGCTGAAGCTGAAGCGCAGTTGGGTCATGCAGCAAGACAATGATCCGAAACACACAAGCAAGTCTACATCAGAATGATTGAAGAACAAGAAATTTAAAGTTTTGGAATGGAATAGTCAAAGTCCAGACCTAAACCCCATTGAGATGTTGTGGCAGGACCTGAAACGAGCAGTCCATGTTTGAAAACCCACAAATGTCACTGAGTTGAAGCAGTTCTGCATGGAGGAGTGGGCCAAAATTCCTCCACGGCGCTGTGAGAGACTAAGCAATAATTACAGGAAGCGTTTCGTTGCAGTTATTGCTGCTAAAGGTGGCGTAACCAGTTATTGAGTCTAAGGGGGCGATTACTTTTTCACACAGGGACATTGGGTGTTGCATAACTTTCTTTAATAAATAAATGAAATATGTATCAAATTTGTGTTATTTGTTCACTCAGGTTCCCTTTTATCTAATATTAGGTTTTGGTTGAAGATCTGAAAACATTCAGTGTCAAAAATATGCAAAAATGCAGAAAATCAGACAGTGGGCAAATACTTTTTCATGGCACTGTATACACTGCATTTGCATTTGCTTTTGAATCTGTTCGCAAAGTATTTGCATTTGACAGAATGTAGTTGATCGGTTTCCTATGCATTAGACAAATGCATTTGAGTAATCTACACTATCAAATACATTTAGCAAGCGTTACTGTTTAACACTCCAAGTGCAATTAATGATGCAGCAATCAGTGATACATTGTTAAAGTAATTGCAGGGTTAATTGTGTAGTTTGTTTTTTGTTGGCTTTAAATACTTGTCAGATTGTTCACTTCTGTGTCACACTGCACCTTTGATACTCTAGTGATCATCATCAGCAACAACAACCATGTCTAAACGCTTCAGTTGTTTATGAGCATGTTTATACACCTGACAATGCTGAGGAAGCATGATTCGCATGGGACTAAAAACCAGGTGTCCTCAGAGCTGGTCAAGGAAAGTTGGTCAATTCAAAATGAAATGTGATGTTGTGGCCACCTCATGTGTAAATACCTAATTTCATTGTAATTTTTTTTCTAGAAGCCTTGCTAACCATTTCGTCCTTTGAGTGATAGGTGTTTCTATACATATCTTTAAATGCACTGTTAAAAGCATTCATTTTTTAACAATTATGTTTTGTATATTTGCCTGTCCCCAGTTTGGTTATGCCAAATAGTATTTATGTATTTATTTATTGCATTTATATAGTGCTTTTCATACAAAAGTATTGCAAAGCACTGTACAGTACATTGCAAAAAACATTTACATTTACACAACACAGTATATTTGTATAAATGTCCCCAGGCATGTCACATACACAGCTGTTACATATGACTTAGCATATTTAAATAACAGTATATAAAAATATATATTAAAAAGCAGCAATTAAAAAATTACATTAAAACCCACTAAGAGAACCGTTTTATAAAAGTGTGTTTTCAGTCTTGACTTAACCCTTTGCAGTCCATTTATTAAGTGCGTGTCAGGCGCGTCTGGTCCAATTTATTTTCACATGCGCTGTTTGATGAAACAGGGGAGGGTATTCCATAATTTAGGGGCTCTGCATGAAAAAGCTCTTCCTCCCATGTTAATTTTGTTGACCCTAGGAATAACCAGTAGCTCTGCATCCTGTGATCTAAGAGTGAGGTTTGGATGATACAGGGTCCGTAACTCCTGCAAATAACTTGGTGTTAGTCCATTTAGGTCTTTATAGGTTGACAGCAAAATCTTAAAAGCAATTCTATACTGCACAGGGAGCCAGTGTAAGGAGGCTAAAACAGAGGTAATATGGTCATTTTTCCTGGTTGTAGTCAGAATTCTATCGACGGTATTCTGAACAAGCGAGACACCTCACCTTTTGAGATGCCAAAGAGAAGAGCATTACAGTAATTCTACATGAAACTAAGGCATGCAGTAGTCTCGGCATCCGATACGGAAATAATTGGTCTAAGGTTATATTTCTGAAATGGTAAAAAGATACTTTTGTAACTTCCCTAATAAAAGTCTCAAATGATAGATCAGGATCAAAGATTGTTTTAATTCCTAATTTAAGATTTAATGAGAGATTAGTAGGGTTGAGCTCAGTAATCGATTATTTTTTTGTTGGTTCCGAGAGCTCACAAGCATAACCTCTGTTTTATCTGAATTTAGCATGAAATAATTCTGAGACATCTAACACTTGATGTCTACAAGACATGCAGCAAGTAACTCCACAGCAGAAGTATTTCCTGGCTTTAGGGACAGATATAGCTGGGTATCATCCGCATAGCAATGGAAGTTCACTCCGTGTTTGTGGATAATATCACCTAACTGCAGCATATATAATGAAAATAACAAAGGACCTAGTATAGAGCCCTGTGGAACACCACAGACAACCATACCTTTCAGATTTTGCCGCCCCAATAGAGACACACTGAAATCTATCGGAAAGATGAGATTTGAGCCAGGATAGGACAAGGCCAGACAGCCCCACTGTGTTTTCAAGACGATTCAATAAGATGGAGTGGTCTACAGTACCTGAGGCAGCATTTAGATCTAAGAGAATTAAACGTTATGGAAAGCCTAAGTAAAACCTTATCAGCAGATAATTTCCAACTCTGACAAGGGCTGTCTCAGTGCTATGTGCAGCACGGAATGCAGACTGAAACTTCAATCAATTATTTTCTGTTTTGTATTTGTAATTAATTTAGAACAATTTGTAGATTATATTTTTCACTTTGACATTATGGAGTTTTTTTTGTGTTGATCAGTGGCAAAAACTCCTAATTAAATCCATTTTGATTCCATGTTGTAACACAATAAAATGTGGAAAAGTCCAAGGGGGGTGAATACTTTTGAGAGCCACTGTAACATATTAACACATCTTTGAAAAGCTGTTCAATACTGCCCAAACAGTTTAAAGTATTAAGAAGCCTATGTAAGGGTCGCTATGTGCATACTTGGCTGGCCCAGGTCCTTCATCTTAAATAGCTGTCAGGAATGCAGTTGTAACCTTTAAGGTAATCTCCCATAGATTGCGTTGGATCGCTAATCAACCAGCGGGAGTGGGGTGTCGTTCTTTATACTTTCTTTTCTGTACTGTTTAGTTTAGTTAATTCTTCCCTTCTGTATTATTTTAGTTTAGTTGTTGCACCTTTCATTTTTCCTTTATTTAGTTTTATTTCTAATAAAACTGTTCCTTTGTATTCACTAGAAATGTTGTCTAGTCTGATTATTCTGATAGAGGTTGGGTTCTACATGACTTGAATTCAAACAAGGTATTTTATTATTACAATTTAAACTAGTCCAAATGCAAATATACCGTGCACTCTACACCATTATCTTTTTTCTCATTATTTTGAGATATATGAGGCATACTGTCAGATGTAAATAGTAAATAGCAAGTCTTACAGCCCCCCAACAAAAAAACAATGAATCCATATGATTTATACTCGTCTAACATTTTTAATATGAGATATTGTGAAAGGTGTTTAATATTAAAGAGCTAGTTTTGATCAATGAGAATGCATAGTTCTCATTACTGCAGGCACAAAATACTGTGTTTACCATGCCTAAATGTCATGCTTTTCCATCCGTGACATGCTTCACAATGCATATACTGTAACATGCTAGAAACATAAAAAAAATAACTTCAGAAACCAAGCCAGAGTTCTGAGTATTCTTTCTTTAGAGCACTAACAGATGTGTCATAATAAAATATAGCACTGTTTGTACTGGATTAGTGAATGAATGAATTCAAGTGAAAATATAATCATATCTTGTGACTTTGCCATCTACATTTTAGGTGAATTTTCTAACTTGAAATGGAGTGTAAAGTTGGATATTTGCCATTACTTTTAATGTACCGTACCATATTGTGTTACATGCTGTAATGTCTACTTTCACCACAAATATTGAAGGCATGCATCATTGACACGGTTTTACACAGTACGGTATATCCAGCAGGAAACGCTTTGTCTAATCCCACACAATAAGCATACAACTTAATAGTGTAATAGTAATGTTAAATGCATGACATACCTATGAACAGACTCACCCTGTATGTTATTATTATTATTTATTTCTTAGCAGACGCCCTTATCCAGGGCGACTTACAATCGCAAGCAAATACAAATACATTCAAGTGTTACAATATAAGTCATACAATAAGAACAAGAAATACAATAATTCTCAAGTGTGACAAACCACAATTCAATAATACAGCAGATAATAGTGAAAGTTACATCAGGATATGATTAAATAGTGATAGTTACATCAGGATATGATTAAGTACAAAATACTACAGATTAAACACTTGGCAGATTACAATATTCTGAGGTACAGGATTAAATGCAGTAAAATAGGGGGCAGATAAGAGCAAAATAAAGCATATTTAAATGAAGGGTGATAGTGTCCCAGGATACAACAGAGGAGTTCTACAGGTGCTGTTTGAAGAGGTGAGTCTTAAGGAGGCGCCGGAATGTGGTCAGGGACTGGGCAGTCCTGACATCTGTAGGAAGGTCGTTCCACCACTGCGGAGCAAGGGTGGAGAAGGAGCGGGCTCGGGAGGCAGGGGAGCGTAGCGGAGGTAGAGCCAGTCTTCTAGTGCAGGCGGAGCGGAGAGGTCGAGTGGGGGTGTAGGGAGAGATGAGGGTCTGGAGGTAGCTGGGTGCAGTCTGATCAAGGCATCTGTAGGCTAGTACAAGAGTCTTGAACTGGATGCGAGCGGTGATCGGGAGCCAGTGGAGCGAGCGGAGTAGTGGAGTAGCGTGGGCGAAGCGAGGTAGAGAGAACACCAGGCGAGCAGCAGAGTTCTGGATGAGCTGGAGCGGAGGGGTGGCGGACGCAGGGAGGCCAGCCAGGAGGGAGTTGCAGTAGTCTAGGCGGGAGAGTACCAGGGCCTGGACCAGGAGCTGGGTAGCATAGTTGGTGAGGAAGGGTCGGATTCTTCGGATGTTGCTCAGGAAGAATCTGCAAGTGCGTGCCAGAATGGAGATGTGCTGGGAATAAGAGAGGCAGGGGTCCAGGGTGACTCCAAGGTTCTTAGCTGAGGAAGAGGGAGAGAGTGTGGTAGATTCCAGAGGAACAGAGATAGAGAGATCAGAGGAGGGGGAGGAGGAGGGAAAGAAAAGGAGGTCAGATTTAGAGAGGTTGAGTTTGAGGTGATGCGAGTGCATCCAGGAGGAAATAGCAGACAGACAGGTAGAGATACGGGAGGAGATGGTGGAGTCAGAGGTGGGGAAGGAGAGGAAAATCTGAGCATCATCAGCATAGAAATGGTATGAGAAACCATAGGATGCGATGAGGGGGCCCAGGGAGCGGTTATTTGCTTCTACCCATTGTAGAGCCACTTACTTATTGTTCAGCACAAATGGATAACTCTGGGTCATATTTTCAAGGCTTTAGTTTACTCCTAATTAACTAATTTTTGAAAAGGAAAAACACATTCATTTTACAAACTGTAATTTTTTTTATTAATTATTTTTTACAAAACTAGAACCAACCATCTCTAATTAAGAAGAATTCATGCAAGCAAATTATAATAAAATCCTTGGAATTTTGTCAAATGAAAGTCGCACTGCACCAGTATTTTACAAGTTAAAGAATACACTGAAACATGAAGCTGCTTGCTCAGCACTGTTTTCCAGTAATGTTGTCATTCAGCAAGCAAATGCAACGGCTATATGATAAAATGAATACAGTTATTATTTGAACAGTATTGTACATTCCAAGCTTCGACAAATAATAATAAAAAAAACACTCTAGGAAGAATACGTGGAAAATGTTCATATTCTGAGTTCACAACATAATGATAGAGATCAATATTGAAGGTGTCAGCCATGAAGACCACATGGTTATTGTGAGAAATAACATTTAACCTTTTCTTTCTGTCTGATGGAGGCCAAAGCAGTATTTTATTATCAACACAGGCAGGTGATTTATTACTACTGTTTCTACTCCAGTAAAACCATATTAGGCTGGGCTTGATGCCTCATTTATTATCCTCAACCTTCCCAATGTCCATCTGCATGTATTATGCTGCATTTCTGTAGCAAATACATTGGAAAACATTACAAAGATTTTTAAATCATGCTTCTTTGTTTACTGGGAAATACAGACCATGAAAGCGTTTGCTAATTTGTTTTTTTATTCTAACATCCAAAAATGTACTGTACAAGAGCAAACATGGAAAATAAATCACAAAAAAGTGATGCCGACCATCTCAGATATGAGCTTTGTGTAATGGACTGTTGTTGACAAGTTCAGAGAGGCACTGAATAAATCAACAGGCTTACCCAGGAGGTGTTAGAACTGTATAATGCATACCAAAGGGGCTCAAGTTAGTACCATTATACAGTAGAGCAGTGGTGCTCTGTATATACAGGAGATCAGTAAGTGCGGCACGACTATGACTAAAGGGGCTGTTCTGTAAAAATATATATATATATATATTTTAAAGGAAATAACATTTTAAACAAATACATAAATGACAGCTAATTAGTCTACAGTCTTACCTTTCAAATGAGCCGTTGACAATCACTCTAGGTCTTGTAGAACCGGAGAAATGATGTTTGAAGTGGCTAGTGTCAGTGAAACTGCAGTGAACAGAGACAAAATGGCGGCTTCCATGGATGGGGCGAGAAGGGTTTCTTCCCGTATTTAATGTAAATCACGTATTTTATCCTAGATTTAACCAAAAAAATTCCAGACTTTGATAAATACATAAATGTTAACAAACACTTTCTTAAAAGTCGGAGTGTAAGGGCAGCTCTGCAGCAATGCCAAATCAAATGCGTCAGTGGGCTTGCATGTTAGCTTCAGATAGACCGGTGTAGTGTTATTTTCAGGTATGCTGTAAAAAGTGGTACGCACTGCACTGCGCTTGCTCGCGCATGCCTAAGCAGGGATGTGCCCATTCAAATCTGGTACATTATGCTGTTTTCAGTCTTTTACATATTTTTTAATTTAATTTATCATATTTTCTAGTCTTTAACATCATTGTTAATGTAATTTATCACATTTGTCCACCATTAAGAAAATAGTATGCACATATTTATCATATGCAATACATTGGGTCTTGTACATTTTTTTTACTTGTGCAACTTTGTGGTGGACTTCTCATTTTGTCTTGTTGGTCGTGATTATTTTTTTTCTTTTTCGAGAAATTAGCTGTCTGTTTCCAGTTAAAGTTTACAAAAAATATATTGTATAATTAATGGTAAATGTACCTCTGTTTGACAATAGGAAAACACCCATCAGATCGTAATTGATTGCATCTGTACCAAAATCTGACAGCATACCACTTTCAATGTGACAACGAATCACTTTCTGATATTACACGGGTCAAGTTTTGGTACACGTACCACATTCTGACGAAGTTTCACTTTCTAACACTACACCAGTAGCTGGCAAAATAAAAAGAAAATTGGGTGAAAATCCAGATTTATTTGCTGAACGATAATGTTTTTCAGATTTAACTGTTAGGTAAATGTTGAATTGCCAAGTTTAAAAAAAAAAAAAAAAGATTTAAGTTGCTAAGAAAATGGGGTGTCATATAAAAAGTTTATGCACCACTGCAGTAGATCAAACTTCTTTGTGTGAATAAACCCACCTTTTCACTCACAAGAACATCATCCTAATTTTTATATGAATACTCAAGTATTTTCTCCCTTGTCCATTTGATACACAGAACATAAACTGTGACAGCATTCTAATGAAAAAGCATGAACTTGACATTTAAAACAGTATTATTGTGGAATGGGCATGGGGGTGGGGGTGTCTTTCTGGGATACAACGTATATTATACAAGGTGTTATTAAAAGCAGTAGACTACTTTGCCTGTTTGAAGGATGCCATACATCAAAAGGTATTGTGTGTACCAGTGAAAATGAAAAATTCTGTACTTTTTAATATCATCTCGGCAATCCAAGAGAGACCATATGAAGAAGGCAATGCATGGAGGGAGGGTGGTAAAAAAGGGGCTGAACCCAGTGTGTCCCAATTCATAGCTTTTGAGGGTACTGCACATACTGTACATAATCAGTGAAATTGAAGATATTACTGTATATAAACACATCAGACCTTAGAATGTGGCTTTGTGACCCACACCATGCTCTGCCTATCATGCTCCTGAACTGACTGCATACACTAATACCCCTTCTCCACTGGCACACCTGACCCGTGAGGGCTTGGTACGGTACGGGTATGGGTGGTTAGGGCTCTGGACTCTTGACCGGAGGGTTGTGGGTTCAATCCCCAGTGGGGGACACTGCTGCTGTACCCTTGAGCAAGGTACTTTACCGAGATTGCTCCAGTAAAAACCCAACTGTATAAATGGGTAATTGTATGTAAAAATAATGTGATATCTGTATAATGTGATATCTTAAAACAATTGTAAGTCGCCCTGGATAAGGGCGTCTGCTAAGAAATAAATAATAATAATAATAATATTTGTCGAGCCGAACGAGAACCAAACCAGGAAACAAGACATTTGAATCTGGCTCCGAGCCAAGCGGGGCCAGGGGCGGGGTTAAGGATTTTCATCATTACGTTGCATTAGTCAGTACACTCCAGAAAGACAAACAACAACAAGCAACATGACAGGCAGAGAGTGTGATGAGAGAATAGTTCAGCCTTGGGATGCTGAGGAAGTGCAGGCTGTAGTTTATCTGTGGGCAGACAGAAGTGTTCAGGAAGATCTGGAGTCGTGCATCAGAAATGAGAAAGTTGGGGGCTCCCAAGTGGCACATCCGGTAAAGGCGCTCCGCGTGGAGTGCACCCTCTATAGCCTGGACGTCGCTGGTTCGAGTCCAGGCTATTCCACAGCTGACTGTGGACGGGAGCTCCCAGAGGGCAGCGCACAATTGGCCGAGTGTCGCCCCGGGGGGAGGGAGGGTTAGGTCGGCCACGGTGTCCTCGGCTCACTGCGCACCAGCGACCCCTGTAGTCTGGCTGGGCGCCTGCGGGCTTGCCTGTAAGCTGCCCGAGAGCTGTGTTGTCCTCCGACGCTGTAGCTCTTGGGTGGCTGCATGTTGAGTCCGCAGTGTGAAAAAAAGCGGTTGGCTGATGGCACACGCTTCGCAGGACAGCATGTGTTCATCTTCGCCCTCCCGAGTCAGCGCAGGGGTGGTAGCGGTGAGCTGAGCTTAAAAAATAATTGGCCATTCCAAATTGGGAGAAAATAATAAAAAATAATTGGCAACGACTAAATTAAAAAAAAATAAAAATATGAGAAAGTTAAATGGAAATAAACTGCAGGAACGGTACACTTAACTCACACACTCAAAAACACAAAATTCTACCAAATTTCTCATCTTTGACCTTTATTATATTAATGTAAAATAAAATTCAAAACTTATTTGCAAAACTATAGTTAAACAAAATACAGCTATACCATATAGACAACTATGGCTCTCGCTGCGCTCGCACAGCTTCTTTTTATAAGCACCCAAACAAAAAAACAACTGTCCTTAAAAAATATAGCAATACAAGATACAGCTGTACCGTTGATCTATTTATTTTTGAACACCATCTTTGGCAAACTGTGTTAATTACTAATAATAATTAATAACAGCTGTCTTTCGTTGCATGGCTCAGCTCTGCAGTGGAAAAACAACCCAGGCTCCCCTTATCGCACCGAGGGCTCGGGACAGACCCGGTGCGGCTCGGGTGTACAGTGGAAAAGAGGCATTATATCTTTGATGGTGGCTGTAGAGCATTTTAAACATTTGTAATTATAGACAACAGTACACAGGTAAGGATCTGGAGGCCTCATCATCACCTCTGAATTGTCTGAATTTACAGGTTGTTAAGGACTTCAGTCCATCAAGGCATTCAGCTTTTTCATCATTATTTATTATTCAAACACAGAAATTACACACAGTCTTAAAAGATTGAAATCGATTTGCTTGCATGTTTTTTTCTTTAAAAGATCTGTTTAATGAGAACACCTGGGAATTTCCAAATGTAAGTACCAAATATAGGCAATCAGTAGGTTCTGAAACGTGGCTTGAGAGCATGGGTTCCTATTTGTCCAATAGCTGTGTTTTATTAAGAGAAAAAATAGTGTCTTTCTTGAAAGGCGTTCTGCAGCATGTGATTGTTTTAGTAGTCTCACAATAGATACATTAACACATTTAACATGAATGCTTTAAACCCCTTTTATCATTTAAACAGAGCTTTTTGCTTCAGAGTAATATTACACAATATTTGTCTGCCAGACTTTCTAAAGGATAATTAAACCTTTCTATGAAAAATCCAATGGGATACAGTCAACTGAAAAGCTAAAACAAACCAGTTACTGGCTCTAATTTTCACTATAGTGAGTCAACAGAATGCAATGGAAAAAATGAGGTGTTGCTTTTCTGCGATCCATTAGCATGAGGAAATAGGTTGATTTGCATGTATTGGCCATTTAGATATACAAACCAAGATAGTTATTTGATGTTATTCTGTGGTGTTAGGTCTTCATTATCAGCAATCAGTTGGCCAATCGAACAGTAATTGTCTTGTTTGTACTTTACATATATCTCTCTCTGTTTTTTTTTTTTTTTTGCACAGGATTGAGAAAAGACTTTTAAACCAAAGTAACTTCTTCAAAGGTCAAGTTCAAAGACAGCAATACTGTGAGACAGGTTCAAATCTCCAGTTGCAACAATGACTCTACAAAAATAGATTTTATAAAGCTCATGGAATTCATAATTCATCATTTGTTTGAGGTACTATTTTTTTTTTTTTTAATAATACTTTTCCTTAGATGTTAAAATAGTGGAGCGTAGCAACTCAGGAGTTAACTTAAGTCCGGAGGGCTGGTTCAGATTCAATCTTTATTACAATAACTGTTCAGGAGATGCATGCTATCAGCCTGTACACAATCGAAGCAGGAACACTGGCATTAAAAATCTAGGGCGAATGCAAACACCAAGGGACCGCCTTAAATACCTAGAATAAAGATAGAAAAGTGAGCATGGAAATTGCTTTGTTGGTCTTGGTTTATTTTCCTCCATGCCTCCTCTGACTGCAACGGTGTTCTCTCTATGGTGGTCTGAGACACAGTTAAACCTCACCTCTCTGAACAGTCACTGTGATAGGCAGTCTTTTTTTTTAAGTAATGATTTGATATTCCCTGTTGAAACACAGGGGGCCCCTGGGTTATTTATTTTTACATTTTGTGTAACCTAAGCAGATATTGCTGCTTCCTCATGAACTGAAAATGTTATGACTGAGGCTGAGATTAAATGATACATTTAATATCAGTTTGAATGATTAACAAATATTACACATTGTATTTATTGTCCCCATTTGAGGTTGAAAATAGTTTGCAGGTCGCTATGTAATAACATTTAAAGAAAACAGAAAACCAGCTCAAAGGTAAACAAATATATATGTTTGCTGAATAAAGAACCGATCAAAGACGGATCACCTGTTAGAAAAATCCCGTGAAGATTCAAAATAATGGCTTTTGCTTCTAGTGTTTTGTTTTTACTTTTCCTTTTCTTCAACATTTTCAGAAAACAATACCCTCCATCACTGTTGTTGTTGTACAGCTGTTTATATAAACTTCATCAGATTTTTTTTTTTTTTTTGGGTGTGGGGGGGGATTCATCTTAGTTCCAATTAATTAACATTTCTGTAATACAAGCGCTGATCCCAAAGTCTTGCTATCGTTAGTAATCTGTCAGTAAAAAAGACTTGAAATCCCTCTACCAATCTATAAAGCCACCCAGACAAGTTTTTCTTTTACTAATGGAAATTCCTGTAAAATTGTTTCTATTTTTATTGATCTACTAGTATCCTGTCGCCACCACCTGACACCCTCTCCCTTGGAGAAATGCCTTCAAGTCTGCTTCTGCACTATTTTCACAGGCATCACTGCTTCTGCGTGATATATCCTCTCTTTGACCATGTGTACTTATCATTTACTGTCAGTTTGACGTAAAACATGTTTTCATAAATCCACAGGCTAAAAACAATTATCAAATGACAGGTATGAGATTAACTGACTAATGATGGAATCACAGTTCAAATAATCCACACCGAAGACATCTGTTTTACAAACATGTATTTTAATTTAAAGAAAATGTGTCACACTTTATTTAATTTACCAGCTAACTAGGTCACTAACATAAAAATATCATCAAAAAGGTTGTTAATATGTAGTAAACATCTTTTTAATAATTTTTAAAAAGTTAGCTAAAACTGTTAACAATAAAATCCATATTTAGGAGTTCTCAACTAATTTAATTTAGGTTACATTAAAAAAAATGCAGCAATGTTTAGAAATTTAATCAAGCTTTATTTCATGATCCATGTTTTATTAATTTATAAATAGGTTAATGTGTATCTACAAACTATTTACAGAAGTGAACAATAAAGAAAGTAAAACAAATGTATAATATGCATTTATGGGGGTTTACTGTGTTTTCCATTACAGCCATTGTGCCTTCTACATTATGTCACACATGGTATGGTACTTTTACCATGGTATGTTGCAGTAATCTTTTACTGCATTACCTATTTTACCAAAATCATGCTATCCTTTGTCGTTCATCTTGCCCACAGGTAATGCTAGATGTTTGAATCTGTAGAAAGAAATACTTCTTTTTAGTAATGGATTTCTCTCATTCTGTAAGAAAAAATAAAACTTCATTATATAAGTAACATTCAGTCTGTTTAGTCACTAGAATTATATAGCTTATTTGTGCATTTGGAACAGCTGTGTTCTTTAATACTAGAAATGAGGCTAAATCTAATTCTTTTGTTGTGTTCTCCAGAACAACTGTTTGCAATGAAAGATTTTTTTTTCTTTTTTTCTTTTTATACTAAAGCTACATGCAACTATCTTTCCTTTTAATTCATTTTAGTAATTATGGTCCTTATGATGTTTTGTATGATCAAATTTATTATGCATTCATTTTAGAAGGCGTCAATCTATTTTATATTGGATCTGAACCTAATTTGCATGAGAATTTGCACTGCATGTGAGAAGAACCAAACAAGATAGGTGAATTACATGGTCAAATGTTGTTGTTTTTTAGAGATTAGTTATGTGGTTGATCCCATAAAGAAAATGTATAGCTCATCTATGCCTCTGCTTGAAATTGTATTTTCTTCTCATTATAACCGGACGTCTCAAATGTTTCTCTTAAAATTACTAGACATATTTCAGAAATAAATTTGAGTTACAAATATAAAAGAAACGGGACACAAAAGGGAAATACTTAAAATGTATCTGAAGATGTACATATACACATAATACACTTTGTCTTAAACCCACTTGAAATCAAGGAGCAAAATTAGATTGAACTATTGCCCTAACATCCTTACACTACCTGGCAATAGTCTAGCTCTGTCTAGCTCTGTCATGTGATTGGTTCACATCACTGTCAGTCCCGCCCCTTTTCAAAGGAATGCCTTTCATCTACACTCCTCACAACAAGAGAAAATGGTGAAATGTGAAAAAAACTGCTGAATAGCGATTCTGTGACAAAAGAAAGATGCTCCAAACACTAAAATGGTGATTAAAACATCACTGTCACTGTTTTCTGACTTTCTGAAATTCAAACAAATTTAGCTGAATGTGAAAAAACCACTGAATAGCAATTCTGTGACTTAACAGAAAATTTATTACAAAACATACTACAAAAGAAAGATGCTCCAAACACTAAAATGGTGATTAAAATGTCCACTGTTTTCTGACTTTCTGAAATTCAAGCAAATTCAACTTGATGATGTAAACAAATATGACGGCCGGGATATAAACTAGATTATGCAGCAGTCAGCAAGCCAGACGGAGAGCATTGACAACTATGCGGTATGAACTTCAAAAACATTTTCTGTTATTTATTTATTTTATTTACTTATGCTGTGTCAGCTATATTTAAACAAAATATATAAAGTCATATTTACTATCCAACCTTGCCTCACTTATTTTCTTGACTGATTCATGTATTACATATGTACTGCAGACTCATAGTGAAAAATTAAATGCTCCTCGGGAAGACTACTGTTACATCCAGGGTGCAGCTTCGGACAATGTGTCTCTCCCAAAAAGTCTGTATTGATTAATAATAAATAAACAATAATCTGCCCCTTTTACCAGTGATGGTATCAGGGGGGTATATGGTGGGTTTACAGTCCCAAACACAAAACAAAAGTCCAGTTATAATCCTGGTGCACGAAAGTGTGCTCTCCACACTCCAGGGTATTGTGGTTCGTGTGGCTGCAGCGTCCTGTCTCCTCAGTCCTCCTCTGCAACAAAATAAACAAAACACCTAATCACAAAAATACAGGCTCCAGCCGCAGATTACGTTTCAGCGCAAGGCCAAGTACTGACGTAGCTGCTTCCCCTTTGTACCCAAAAACTCCTCCCTGCAATCAACCTTTCGCCATGGATTCTCCAATAGAGGGCCGCCCCGCAGCTGATTGCAATGGAGTCCTTCCGGGTACGTGCCATTACTTGCTCCCCCTAATACGGTCACCTTCCGGTATCCGCCTACCGTCAAGGCTGCCCATCTAGGAGGAAGCCCATCTTACACAGCTCACTTTCTGGTCAGAAGGGAGATTTACAGTTGAAATTCGTCCTCTCTCTGTCACAGACATATATAATATTTTAATTAGATGGAGATGCGATTCTCAAGCATTTCTGAGAGATATAGAGTAGAACAGTAGTACATTTTCTCTTTTGGGTTTCATTGTCTAGCAAACACATATTATGAGTGACTTGAGCTTGATTCAAACCATGGCCTTTTCATATTAGAAGGAAGTGACTGCTGTGGCACCAAGCCTCCAACATCACTGTAAACCTCACACTTCAGTGTCATATGTTAAACAGCAAGACTTTATAGATCATATTAAATTCTCATTCAGTAAGGTCAAATGTAAGGCCAGCAACCTTTAAACTCATGATTTAATTGCCATTGCCTGAAAACGGTTTTCTTTGTCTTGCTTGGTTTGCTACCAGCAATGGTGCAGCTGGACCACATTCTGTCAACCTAATCCATTTATCTGATTTTAATATGAACTGTAGGTAGATAAACAATGTAATAGCGAAGTGAATAAATGGAGATATGTTATTGAGGTATAGTGACAGCTAGTATCTCTTTGTTTTTTAATTATTGCAATGCCCTTCTACAGTACCTTACAGAACAAATTAATGACTACAATATATTCTGTCATTTATTTGTAAATCATACCAGACTAATTAAGTTTTCCAAATTAATATACAGCAAGTACTGTAAAGCATAGTGAAAGGAATGTTAAGCATTGTAAGGGAAATCATGGTAAAGTATATTAAAAACTACTGTAGATGCATAGTATACCATGGCAAAACTACAAAATTACAACACATACAAATATATGTCACAGAGAAGCAGTAATGGAAGCAAAAAAAACTAATAAACAACAAAAGTGTACGAATAACAATAATAATAATGAAAATAGACAAATAAATAATAATAAAAAAGTGGATTCTATCATGCACAGCCAGCAGCAACTAGAATAGGTGGTTAATTGAGAGGGACTGAAGTAGCACAACCTCTCTAGCTATGGAAGAGAAAGGAGGCTCAGAAAGTCAAATTAAGATAGATATGGTTGCCACACTGTGTAAAACTTCTCAGTGGACCCACAGAGTGTATATTTCATTTATTTTAATTTTAGAAATTGCATTGTATCCCTAATCCAATGGACAGATGTGGGTGGGGCAGCTTGCTTAGAAGAGTGGCAAAAGCCAGGCAGTCGGATTGTATCGTGGACAAAGGGATGTCATCCCGTGAAACACCAGAAAGAGCAATGAATGGTGTATGATCAATTTTAATGTGTACAATTTGAAAAAAAGTCTCAAATATAGAAGACCAGAAAGGAACCAATCTAGGACACGACCAAAACATATATATGTGAGAGAGGCAGGAGCCTGCTTTCACCTGTCACAAGTTGGGTCCAAATCTGGAAAGATTTTTGCTAGCTTAACCATAGACATATAGATACGGTGTATAATTTTAAATTGTATAAGCCTATGTCTGGTACATTCAGATGAGGAGTGCACCCGAGATAGAATGCCCTCCCACTGGTTATCTTGTAGGACTAAGCCCAAATCCTGTTCCCATAGTTTTTAATATAGATGCTAACCACCTATTCCCTCCCTCTCTTGAAGACCGGGCATTCCGTAATTGGCACAGAAGTGGTATCGCAACTGTTCAGGACCTTTACAAATACAACATTTGAATGTCATTTGAGCAGCTTGCAAATACGTTTAACTTACTCCAATCCCACTTCTTTCGATATCTACAAATCAGGCACTTCATACATAACCAATTCACCCAGTTCCCTTCACTTCCTTCTAAAACCGACACAGATGCTATATTTGAACTTCTACCCAATAAAAGGAGACTGAGATCCAAAATGTATTCCACTATATTTCTTATACACTGGCCATCCTTGTCTTACGATGATATTTTTGCTCTGATAAAATACTCATTTATGAAATAGCAAGGGGTGTGGTTAATGCCTAAGTTTGTACATAACCACATAATCAGCACAATTGTATTGCTTCAACTAATTTGTTCCTTCTTTCTCTTTTAAAATGCAATCAGGACATTCTGAATAAGAGACATTCCAAATGTTCTATCCAAGCGACTTTGTAGGCAGTCATGTTTGCCCGTGTGTAATCTATATTAAATCGAATTGGTCACTGGAGCAAATAATCTTAAAATGTGTTTCACGAAATAGATTTCATGTTACTTACCCAGAGTCACATGTTTTTTGCAACTTAGTTATGTGAAATTAGTTTCCTGTCAATAGCAGGCAAGGTCAAAAGCAGAAATGACTGACTCTGCCTAAAGGTTATGCCTCATTTCTATCTGACAAATGGTACTGAAGATTCAGAGACTAAACCCACATTAAGCCATATATGTTTTCCATCTCAAGCATACGGGTGACTTGTGGGGAAGGCACAGACAATTCTCACTTGAGCTTCAAATGTAATATCTGTATAACTGGTAGCAACTGCCTGACAGCATGTGAAACACAGAATTATACTACTGGGTAACTTTTGCTGGTGAAGGTAAAATCCAAGTGATGCATGTGCAGCCATGCTATAATTACTTTCTTAAGAAGGTGCCACTTCCCAAACAGACTGGCCACAGAGTCCTTTAGGATCATATATATATATATATATATATATATATATAACTTTTGAAATAAAGGGGAACTAAGAAACACAAGGGCAGTGTTTCCCAGGGGGAATTCAAATTAAAAATATAAATACCTGTCTAGGGGGAAGATATGTTGCCTTTCTAGTTATGATTCTCCCAAGTGCAGAGCACTACACTAGTTTGTCATACAGTTTAAGTTTGTTTTCTTATTATTACTTTGTGGGGAAATTCCATAGGTACTGCACACCCTGGAGTGTGTTATTGCACTTACAATATGGTCAATAAATAATCATTGTTCACTGTGATTGCTAAATTAGAACTGAACTGTGCTGTAAATTACTGCATGGTCCTGTGATCGCTAACAACAAATAAGAGATCTTAGTTTGTCCATGACATTTTATAAAATAAGTCACATGGTTATGGTTAAATTTAGTTTAAAAGACTTAACGGTATGGTCATTGTGTGAGTGTGTGTGTGTGTGTGTGTGTGTGTGTGAGAGAGAGAGAAGCTGAATAACAGAATACATATGTTGTGAAATGAATTACTGTGTATGAGGCTTCATTACTTATTTAAGTCTCAGAGTTATGTTGAAGAGGAACCTACAGTCAAAGAAGCAATGCACTACCACTACACACAATAAATAGGCATTGACTTTTTCGATTGATCTTGGACCATAAGAAATAAGGGTAAACATCACTGGACAAGCACATATCTTCAGTTATGTGCTTTTTTCCCCACGCAACATATTTCTTTTGTTCTTGTTTTTTCCAGGACTGCACTCTCTACACCATGGGTAAATTCTTTTTGGTTAAGAGAAAACAGCTCAATACCATCAGTCCTACTGCAGAATAGATTGGCTCAACTAAATTTATAAGCTCTTAGACTCGTAGCCTGTTAAGCTGCTAAGCCAAAGCTGGCCTCAAGCACCACATAACTAGAAACAGGGAAAGTCACTAAAGGTTAATCACAAAGAGTTGGAAAAAAGCAGAATAACATTGATCCCAAACACAGCCCTATATATGTCATGCTTCAAAAATATATTGTTTCTTAAGGCTTTTACGTCTGCTAGCCGAGAACATATAATTCTACCTCTCCATTTGTTTCAATGTATACATTCAAATTAGTCTTTTTTTAAATGTCTGATTAAAATCAACCCATATCCAAAACAAGAAGGAAATGGGTCAAGTAAATGGGTCAACTTCTTATGAGTCCTCTGTGAAGAACCTCGTATCGAGCATAAAAAAAAACAAACGGGCCTGTGATAAACTGCAAACCCAAACATATCAGCTATCTGGCTCTCATCTGAACTGACCTCAGGCTATATCTTAAGTACTGAAAATTCTCTCCATGGGTAGCATAACAACTGGACTGGCACAGCAAGATATTTTCTGCCATTGTATCAATTCAGTGGTAAAGTATAAGCCTGAATAAGTAACAGACAGATCTGGCTTACATCCAGAGTGGTTTCAGGCTGTAAATTAGCAAAAGCCATGTTGGTCAAAGCACAGTACATAATTGATTCAAAACTGCAATCCCTATATTCAAAGCCCTAATATCCCACAATGCTAATAACATTTATTTTCGAGAAGATATATGAATATGTATTTGGTTATTAAAAAATGAATACAGAAATTAAAATAATATATAATATTATAGTTAATTAAAGGGCATCTGGCTCTTTGAGCTAATATATATATATATATATATATATATATATATATATATATATATATATATATATATATATAAAAACCTCAACATAGGAGCAAAAATAGATTGAACTATTGCCCTAACATCCTTACACCACCGGGCAATATTCTCCATCTCTCATGTGATTGGTTCACATCACTGTCAGTCCTGCCCCTTTTTAAAGGAATGCCTTTCATCTACACTCCTCACAACAAGAGAAAATGGTGAAATGTGAAAAAACTGCTGAATAGCGATTCTGTGACAAAAGAAAGATGCTCCAAACACTAAAATGGTGATTAAAACATCACTGTCACTGTTTTCTGACTTTCTGAAATTCAAACCAATTCAACTCGACGATGGGATATAAACTTATGCAGCAGTCAGCAAGCCAGACAGAGAGCTGTACGCCATAAAAAACTTTGATAACTATGCAGTATGAACTTCAAAAACATTTTCTGTTATTTATTTATTTATTTTATTTACTTATGCTGTATCAGCTATATTTAAACAAAATATATAAAGTCATATTTACTATCCAACCTTGCATCACTTATTTTCTTGACTGATTCATATATTAAATATGTACTGCAGACTCAGCTCGTACTGGAAAATGAAATGCTCCTCGGGAAGAGTATTGTTACCTCCAGGTTAACCCCCTGTTGGTTAACCCCCTGTTGGTAACAATACTCTTCCTCGGGTCAATAATTTTCCACACTAGCCCTCCTCTTGTCCTTATTTACTATATATATATATACTGTATAGGTACACTGCTATACAAACCCAGGACTGGAAGACCCACAAAGCTGTCTAACAAGGATGAACAATACTTGAAGATAATATCCTTAAGGAATAGAAAGAAGACAAGCGTTGAATTGACAACAGAGCTGGCAAAAGGCACAGGTGTCATTGTCCATCCATCAACAGTCCAAAGCACCTTTGACCATTGTTCCATAGTCCAATTTCTGTGTTCTTGTGCATATTTCAGCCTTTTAGTCTTGTTCCCCTTTCTTAAGAGAGGCATTCTTACTGTAACACATCCCTTAAGTCCTGATTTCAAGAGTGACCTTCGTACTGTTGATGGATGGACAACAACACCTGTGCCTTCTCCCAGTTCTGTTGTCAATTCAACACTTGTCTTCTTTCTATTCCTTAAAGATATTATCTTCAAGTATTGTTCATCCTTGTTAGACAGTTTTTCGGGTCTTCCAGTCCTGTGTTTGTCAATTACAGATGATGTTTCTCTGTACTTGTTGATTATGCTTCGTATACCACACCTTGAAAATCAAATGATGCGAGCTATTTCACTCAATGTTTTTCCTTCTTTATATAAGTCAAGGTCGTTATAATAGTAGAAAACACTAGTGGGGAGGCTTTGAGTAAATTGTTGCTGCTCATGATGCATCAGAGTAGAAAAATTGCAACATGTTTAAGACTCTTGCAGTGTGTGTGTGTGTGTGTATATATCTATCTATCTATATATATATATATATATATATATATATATATATATATATATATATGTATATATATATTATATATGTGTGTGTGTGCAGAAAAGAACCTCATACCTACTGTAAAATATGGTGGTGGATCTTTGATGTTATGGGGCTGTTTTGCTTCCACAGGTCCTGGGGCCCTTGTTAAGGTCAACGGCATTATGAACTCTACCCAGTACCAGGACATTTTAGCCAAAAACCTGGTTGCCTCTGCCAGGAGGCTGAAACTTGGCCGCAAGTGGATCTTCCAGCAAGACAATGACCCCAAGCACACATCAAAATCCACAAAGAAATGGTTAATTGACCACAAAATCAACATTTTGCAATAGCCATCTCAGTCTCCGGACTTGAACCCCATTGAAAACTTGTAGTTTCAATTGAAGAGGGCAGTCCATAAGCACAGACCGAAGGATATCAAGGATCTGGAAAGATTCTGTACAGAGGGATGGTCTAAGATCCCTCCCAATGTGTTCTCCAATCTCATTAAACATTATAGAAAAAGGGGAGGGTGCACAAAGTACTGAAAACCAAGGGTGCCAATAATTGTGACACATAATTTTTTTGGAAATAAATTTATAATTTGAGAAATGTGTAATTTTGTTTGATTACATTGAATCATTAATCAAATACTGTATATTCCACATGTCGGAAAATTACAATATAGCTCAGTACTGGTATTTATTTTATACAGTCTTTTTTGCTCATCTTTATCAATACTGTATATTTTACTGTATATTTTAATTTTTTAACATGTAATGAGTTATGGGGGGTTCTGTTTTTTCTGTTCTATTACTCAGATAAGTGTGTTTTCTTTCTTTTTTTGTGAAAAGGAAAGATTTTTTTAAAATCATATTACATATAGTTATTGCAAAACTGGTTAGTTTTTAGTTTTTTCCCAAATGTTTTTTTACTTACAGACAAACGGGAATATTTTCAAACATTATTATAGTTTTGATTTGCTCCTATTTTGTAACAGCAGACTTATTTAAAACATAATTAGGACTTCTGATTTTCGGTTTTAACCGATAAAACCCGATAAAATACCCCCAATACAAAAAAAATGAAATCGGTGGATAGCCAATAAACACCGGAAAACCTGTAGAAATAGTTCATCAATTCATGTTGACTACCCTATTCCCATCAAAAAAATAAAACCTGCTGCAAAAATAATAATAAATACATTTCCCAGTGCTGCTGGGCAATGTCCCGCCTTCCTGACTTGCATCTATCATTGATTCGTTCTCAATACTTTAAATCCGCCCCAATTAATGAATGACAGCACATTCCTACATTTCTATTGGAGACTCCGCTTGCGAGATTTAAAACGAGATTACAATCAGGATGGAGGCTTGTTAGCGGGATTTCAAGCTGTATTACAGTTAAGATACAGAGGATTTAAAACATAATTGGGACGAAATGTACAAAGATGCCTACACACAAAAACCCCAGAAGAATGTGCCCGTGACCATAGGGATTTCGTTGTGGAAGACAGCAAAGGAAAGAAGGTACAACTTAAGTGTGCAAGTTCTGCCGAGTTACTGCTATACATATTTTGACAGAAAAAAACCAAAAAACGCTCAAGCATTTTGGAAAGTAACCGAAAACACTAATTTCATACAGTATATCAAAAACGAAAGTACCGAAAAAAAAAACATTTACATAAAACTCGAAAATAGCTAAAAATAAGCCCCGAAAAATACAATTAATAAAACTCGAAAAACAGAAAACCTAAACATAATGCACAGTTCACAGCCTACCTCTGTAAAGCTGTTTGTGACGATGGTCCACTATGAAAGGTGCTATATAAAAATAAAGATATTAGTATATTATTATTAGAAACACACACATACAGCTAATGTACAATAAACAAGGTCTCTTCACTTTTCAATCATTACCTATCAGGGTTTATAAAAAATAAGAGTAAATACTTTGTAATAAATCCCAAAAAACAAAACATTGTTATCTCAAGAATGTAACTCTATACTAGCTGTTACCGAGATGTATCTCTGTAATAGCTCTATACTAGCTGTTACCGAGATATAACTCTGTAATAGCTTTTGTAAAGATGTAAAACAACATTTGAAAGGGCCAAATAATAAAACCCAATATCCCTTCTTGCTAGTCTACCTCGTTGTAGTAAGACCCCACGCTACAAAACACAGTATGTAACTTACTTTTTGAGAGACCCAATACAGATGTGTTGTGAAGCAAGACCCTCCAGCCATAAGGGGACGCTCTGGGATAAAAGAGCATTATGCTAATTTATGCGCATGACGTTGTGGGATATACTCAACAGAGCAAGGGATGAGAAGCCTGTCCAGTAATTTAAATATATACAAAGTGTGTGAGAATAAACATTGTATCATGAAGTTGGGCCCGTCAAAGCTCAATATGACCTCAACTGGCAAAAATAATCTCAGTGTGACACATTAGATTAGTATGTTTTGTTGCTTAGCCAGATTGATTTTACTGTATTTCTAGTTAAGAAATACTGTACAGTAGTTGTCATGTTACCACACAATACAATTCATATATAATGGAAGTGAAAGTTTACAGATATCTATCATTCACTTCAAACATTTTAAGCTTGATCGGAAACTCGACAATACAAATAGAAATTATCAAAATGAACCAGTCAACGTGGAATTGTAACCGGGAAAACAGTACAGCTCTGAAAGCAGACAGAACATGTAACAATCACAGAGAGCCAGAGAAACTATACCAAGACAACACATGCGTGGCAATGTAAAGATGTACAAAACTTCAGACAGGAATACACCGGAAAAATGGAAATTTGATTGACAGGATCTCCCACCTTCATGTTAATTTGTGCATTTTCCCCAAAGTCTCTGTTTGTAAAGGTATGCAGTACATACGCTATGGAGGAGTTATTTATTTGGCCATTTCATACCTTATGACAGTAAAAAGGCTGTTATTTACTCTGATATTTTACAATCAGTATTATTTCCCCTGTTATGTCTATTTAGCTGTTAGAGTAATGTAGGACGTGCATTAATACATCAGAAATTACTGATTAAAGCAAGTTTGGTAATGTTTACATTAATTAGTACATAAGTGCTTAAATATATATATATATAAAATGTACAAAAAGAATTTAGGATATGCAGTGTAATTAATTAAATAAACAGGGGTATAACACCTATGAGACAATAGAACATTTAAATGGTGTATTATTGTAGAGAGAGCCATCACTTAGATTAAATTATATCTTTATGGACTCAAATGGATTGAACTATAACAGTGAGGGACAATGGCACTGGCTACATTCTGGCACAATACTTCACCCCATAGCCCTGCAGGTGCATTTCAGTCCTGAACTAATCACCTTGCTTTTCAATCATGAGCCTCTTTCAATGACACTGACAATTGGGGGCTATTGAATTAGCCTAATGTTCCACCTAGACTACTGCAAAGTGTTACTTCAATAGTAGCTGGACTATCATGCACTATCACCTATCAGATCTGTAATGAAGTTCAATTATACTGTATCTATAGTTGCACTGAGCGAAGGAATCATGATGCTGTGTATGAGTATGGTCAAATAAATTCACATCTGATCGTTATAGAACTGTTATGTGAGGGAATGCAATTTACTCAATACAAATTATATCATATATTTTGAGAGATGGCTATCTGGTAGATATGATGAACCAAAGAAGCCAGAATTATAAACCTTCCATAATCACTGTGCAGACTGCTGAAAAGCTTTTCATATCGAGAAACCAGCCCCTGAAATATACAGGTAGTGCCATCTAGTGGAGTTAGATGAAAAACTTGCATACTGTATCCTGTACACTATATTTTCAATTTAAGAAATGGCATAGGTATCAAACAAAAATGAAATATATATATATATATATATATATATATATATATATATATATATATATATATATATATATATATATGAAATGTATTTTCTGCATGCCTTCACAGCAGCTGTGAGTATTATGTTCACCCTTTGTAAGACACCATCCTGAGGCCAGGCCATGGATAAATAAGAGCCTTTATAGGTATAATACTCCTTTACAGAAACAGACTGAGCAGCTGTGTACCTAATAGCACATTGCTAAACAGTACAAAGTCAGTGTTTTGGCATTAGGAAGGTTAAAGGGATTTTTATAACTCTGATTATAAAGGAGCCTGTTTAAAAGGGGGGGGGGGTAATTATTAACCATGTGACCTGTAATTAATGTGGCTATAAAAAGAAAGAAAGAAAGAAAGAAAGAAAGAAAGAAAGAAAGAAAGAATTTACATATTCTGATTTCAGGAAAAATTGTGATGTTGGTTACTCCTTTATTTTCAATTTAGGAGGACAGTTTGGGTTTTGGTAATTTGCAACAACTATTTGATATTTAAAATGCCTTGGTGAGTAAAATTCAGGCAATAAAGAATTTGTCCTCGGGTGCCTTTCTTGACTTCCTACGACTTTTGGAAACCAAGCAAGCAGGTTGGAAAAAAGGTCTGCCTCACGCGAGACCCCAAAACTAGATTTTCAGAATATATGGTAAAGTAACTCTGATCTTTGACATGCTTTGGAAAAAAAGAGCTTCAAAGTCACAGCAAGCTGGCAATTTAAATCCAAGTTAAAGCCTGGGTATTCTTTCAGCTCCGGTTGGCCTCAGCTGTTACAGCAATGGAACCTGTGAATTATATCCACAGAGCGCTCAAGGGATGCTGAAACGATGCCTACATGCATTGAAGATAATGATAGCCTACCCACTGCGTAACACAGTGGAAAGTCTCCCAGTAGTGTCTCTGACGATAAGATAACAACTGATTTGGAGACTCCCCTTAGGTTATAAATATTGTGTTTATTTTGGTTTACCAGGGTGAAGTCTCATTGTTATCAAACAAATAATTATTTATTCTGCCTTTATTAATGACATTAATGTGTCATTAATCAAAGCAACATGCAGCAGTTTTATTCAATTATGCTTTTCTCTGAAATTAATTTGAATCATCCATTAATTTGAATCCAAAATTAGGATCTAAGCCAAGATATTGTACCCTAATTTAGAAAGAAAAACATACCAAGGGACAGATAAGAAACCCAGCAGATAACCTTACACACTGTATTATATCAAATGTTTACTAAAATAACTTTGTCCTGTCTTATTTTCAATTAACAGTGTCGTTAATTAATTTCTATAGTCTTTGGATTTAGATTAATTAATTTATTTCAAAGTGGTGCAAGAAATATTATTGGATAGAAAATAACGTTACATTACTTACTGTAACCCTGGTTCCCTGAAAGAGAAGACGACCACCAATGACATTACGTATGCCTGCCCATTGGGTAGGTATTGCTGAGCTCTCTATACCAGAGCTGCTGGTAGACCCGTTACTGGGATGATGCACTTAGTCCCGCCCTCCGAGGGGATGAAACTCTCATCCAAAGGAAGCCATTTCTCTTTTTACATCGAACCCGTGGGGCGACCGATGTAACCTTGCGGTTGGTGGTCATCTTCTCTTTCAGAGAACAGTCCTCCTAGGAGGGCGTAATCGCCGAGCACCTTTAAGAAAACGGGTAGCCAAAAAATGCACGCCCAGAGACATTGAATCTACGGGGGCATGGCAAGCAGAGATAGCCGCTAAATACACCTTCAAGGTGGAAGGTGACCTACCAGCATCAAGCACTTCTTGCAGAAACTGTAAGATGACTGGCATAGGGCAAGATATGGGGTCATGGCTTCTAGCCAGACACCAAGCCTGGAAATACCGCCACTTATAGGTATACAAAGACCTAGTGGAGTCTGTCCTAGCGCTCTGCAACATACCCACAACCGCATCTGATAGCCCTAGGGCTAACCAGCGGTCCCTTTCAGGGGCCAGACCAATAGCCGGAACCTGCCCAGTTCTGGGTGCCAAAGAGAGCCTTTCGCCTGACTGAGGAGATCCATGCGAAGTGGAATCTCCCAGGGCTGGCCGTGTAACAGCTGGCACAGGGTCGAAAACCAGACTCTCCTGGGCCACTTGGGGGCCACTAGGAGAACTAACACTTTCTCTAACCAGACTTTTTCAAGAAAAGTCGGGAGCAGCTTTATAGGCGGTGAAAACGTTCAAAAACGCTTTGGGCCATTCGTGCGCTAGGGTGTCTACGCCGAGTGGACCACCTAAGCGGTGGAGGGAGTTCCATAGGGGGCAATATGTCGTCTCTGCCGAAGCAAAGAGATCGACCTGCCTCTTCCTGAACCATTCTCAAATGTGCTCCACTATCTGAGGGTGGAGTCGCCACTCTGACGGATGTGGACTGCTCCTAGAGAGGAGGTCCGCTGCCCAGTTCACCGCTCCGGAAATGTGCGACGCTCATAGGGACAGCAAGTTCCTCTGAGCCCATGTCAATAGTCTGAAGACCATGCGATGCAACTCCAGGGACCGTAGGCCACCTTGGTGGTTGACATACGCCACCACTGTCGTGTTGTCTGTCTGGATCAACACGTGTACCGGTCAGCACTGGGAGAAAGCAAATCCAGCATATTTATGTGCAGGGATGTCCAGCGGTCCGGCCAGGATCTGCGTACTCCTCTGCCTTCCCAGACCGCTCCCCAACCCAAGTTGGAGGCGTCTGTCGTCATCACTTGGCGGTTCAACACTACTCCCATTCGTACACCTTCTCATAGGTGAGAGGTAGTCCTCCACCAACATAGGACTGCCGAGAACGCGTGAGACACAGTCAGCCGACGGTGTCTGTCACGTTTGGCATTGAGGTGGAACGCATTGAGCCACGCTTGTAGTGGGCGCATGCGAAGCAGACCCAGCTGAATGGCTGATATGGCTGCGGCCATCAGACCCAATAGTTTCTGGCAAAATAGGAGGGTGACCTGCAGTCCCTGTTGAAACAGGGAGAGGCAACCCTGGATAGCTGCAACTCTGTCATCCGACAGGTATGTGTGCATCGTAATGGAGTCCAGCCGGAGCCCCAAGTACGTAGTGCACTGCACCGGTGTAAGCCAACTCTTTGCATGGTTGATGGTGAGGCCCAGCCTCGTCAGATGCTCTGTCACGACTGCCGTGTAGGCCAGTGCTCCAGTCATCGAGATGAGGTGCAAGAGCACCAATACTGCAGCTGTTGTGCCGAAAAGGGGGTCTGAGGTAGCCAGCCTTCAGGGACCCTCCCCTGCCAGGGACGCTGGTGTGTGGACTGGCCACGTCCTGCGTTCCCTCTGCCTGCCGGTTGGGCCTGGTTGTTTGCTGCTGATGTGCCCTGTGGGCAATGCCTTAGGTCACCAGGGGAGCCGTGGGGACTGGAACTGTTCTAGTGACAGTCCGCGTCTGAGGAGCTCGCCAGTGGCTTGGCCTGCCCCAGGCGGAGGCGTGGGAAGGGATCAACGATCTCTGTAGGATCTCCTCTATGGTTGGCCCAAAGGTATCTCCTGGGTATATAGGCGCGTCAAGCAGGGCGGCCTTATACGCGTCAGGAACTCTGGCTTGTGACAACCACAGCTGTCTACCAGCCACGATAAAGCTAGCCAGGCTCCGGCCAAGAGCTTGCCCTCGGAGACCAGAGATCTGCAGCAGTGTGCTGGACAAGAGAGCGGGGAGCGAGGACCTCGCGCAGTACACCGTCCATGTAAGTACACTCGCTGTATTAGACAGGCTCAGTTGCCTGAGCCTCTGCTGCATACGCCCACTTGAGATATGTTTCCATCACCTTACATTGAGGGTTCGGGCACGCCGGGTCTCTAGCCAATCCACCCACCGGCAGGGCCTTAACTAGGGCAGCGATGGTGGATTCTACCGGGGGGAACCCCGCTAGGCCAAGCTTATCCATGCCTTCTAAGGAGGCAAGAGGTGCAGCGTGTTTTAGCACGCTAGAACTCGAGGCCGGACAATCCCTGGAGGAGCGTACCTCCTCCATGAAGTCTGGGAAGATCGGGAACTTCTGGCGTCCAGGGGACCTGCAAGAAAGCTGCAGCACGTCCCATAAGTGCTGAAAATGAAGTGGACAACAGGGGGGCATTGGCTTCCGAGGCTACCTCAAAACCAGGTTCTATCTCAGCAGGCGTCTCGCCCACCTGCATGTCAGAGGAGAAGGAGGCCCCCTCCCCAGAGAACACTTTGGAGAGTCCTCTTGCGCCAGCTGAGACGCCTCTTTCCATCCACCCTGAACTCCCCTGGGGGAGGGGGGGTATGGCAATTGGGACTGCAACACAGCCTGGACAGGGGCCTGGGTAGCCAAGAGCTCTAGGACCTGGGCCATCTGGGCCTTGAGGTCCATAATGTCCCTTGCCTGCTTGGAATGTTTCACCCTTCTCGCTTGTGGAGATGGGGAGCGACTGCAGGCGGCCTGCGCATCAGGGATGTCTAGCAGGGGGTCCTGGGACAGGTCTTGGAGGAGGGGCTCTGGGGCTCCAAGAGCCACCGACGGTCTGGCCATAGAGGACGCGGAGCTCGCCCTCGTGGCCCTCTCCAAACGAGCTTCTTTCACCCGGGGCTGGAAAGCCTCACAGATGCTACAGGCCACGTCCCTCTCGAGGGCCAAGGTAGCATGGTGAACGCCCAAGCACCGCGAACAGAGGGTATGCTTGTCCTCTTGCTGGATATTGGCATTGCAGGCTGTGTTGCATGGGCCGTGCAATAAACACCACTTGCAATGTGCTCAAGCACTGGCTAAGTGCGAACGCCGTGAGCTCACCCACTAGCTCTGTAGCACAGGGTACCATGCAGCACCGTATGCCCATGCACTAGTGTAGTACCAAGCACCGCGTGTGCTGAGCCCTGTGCGCATCGAGTACCATGCAGCACCGTGCATTCCCGCACTAGCGTTTTAGCAGTGGGTACCAAGCACCGTGTACCGTGCGTCCCGAGTGCCGTGCGCACCAAGTACATGCAGTTCTGTGACTGTGCACTGACGCTGAGGCGCTGGGCACTGTGTGCCATATGCACTGAGCACTTGTGCACCGAGATACCTAAGTATCAAGGGCTATACGGGGGATGGGGGATGGGGGATGGGGGATGGGGGGGGGGGGGGGCTACGCACATGTGCCTACTCTAACCGCACGGTTACACACACCTGGTCAGCGCGTAGTGTGTACCAGGGGGACACAAGGCCGAAGCCGCGGTGGGTGAGTTGAAGTAGACAGCAAAAACACGGTAGAAAGATAGTATAGGGGAGAGCATACTGTTTGTTTACAAGCCCTCGACTCACCGAGGTGGGCGGGCATACGCAGCCGGCAGGGTCTACTCGACAGTCGGGATGCGGCAATTCCTAGCCCCATGGAGGAGAGCACGCCTGGAAGAGTCACTCAACAGCAGGGATACAGCAAGGCCTAGCCCCATGGAGCAACTGTGTACTCTCAGAAAGAATAGACAACCACTTGCGGATCACTGCACAGGCAGTCGCTCACACACAACAGACACATACAAAGAGTGGCCTACCACGCAAGCAAGGATGCTGCTGAAAGACAGAAAGGCAAAAAGGCTCGGTCTTTTTCAAAGTCATTGATTCCAGGAAAGCGGCATGCCAGCTTTCAGCACGAATGCAAGGGAAATGCAATCGACTCGATTCGACTTGAGAAGCTCTTTTCTATCAACCCGCTCAGCTCAACACAGAGGCCTTACTGTACCGTCTTGAGAAGGAAAAAGAGAAATGGCTTCCTTTGGATAAGAATTTTATCCCCTCGGTGGGCGGGACCGAGTGCATCATCCCAGGAAGGGGCCTACCGGCAGCTCTGGTATAGAGAGCTCAGCAATACCTACCCAATGGGCAGGCATATCCCATACTTAATGTCATTGGTGGTCGTTTTCTAATTGAAAGGGAACCACAATTGTACCAGCTTTAGCAGCTATATTAAACTAGGTTCAAAAAGTAGATACAATATGTTTAAATGTCCCATTGGCATGAATTATATTTTTAATAAAAATTGGGGAGGGGGCAATAACAAGGGCCTAGCTGGTAAATTGGATTAATATTATTTTATCAGATGTTGTCTGCAGAGGCTGGGCGTGAACCAGTGACCACAGCACCACAAGCAAGTGAGCTTTTAACACAGGTTTACAGCACCAAGAAAACAGGGTGGAGGCTGGGCATGCACACCACAAGTGAACATCTTAACCACACACAAATGAACCAGACTGAGGGTGCTTATTTTATGTAGCTTTTAACCTCACCTCACCAACACAGGTCAGAATTAACGACAGGGCCTGTTATACTATGACATTTAAATCTAGTAGTGTGTTTTATTGTAGCATGTCATGGCTTACCCCTATTGTATTTTTAGCACACTTGTGTTTTTGTTTACACACCATTGGCAAGATTTATCAAAATGTTTCAAATAACTTGGCAGATTTTAACTCATAGTTTATTATTCTGGTTTCTGAAAACAATTCCATATTCAGAGCTGTCCCTGTGTGAATTTTCTTCCAGATTGTAACATATTGTCATATTTTCTGCATTGTTTAATAATTGATTTAAAATAATATGTATGCTATTCGTGTTGCCTCAGGGTGTTTCTACTGAAATGAGATTTGTTCTGATTTTCAATGAGGATTTGTTCATGTTATAATGGACTTCTGCTTTTGTTTGGAGAATACTTTTTATTAACATCATGAAATTGTCAGTTCACTTCATGCCTTTAACATTTTGTCAGTAAATGGGTGATAGCTTTTGAAAACGTCATTCATAGAATTTCTGCGTGCGATGTACTAAATAGCTCTTTTTCGTGAATAACTACCATAATATCACTGCAAGTTTACAAAAAGCATAAATTACTGCTCATATACAGAAGATATTAGCATATGCATCTCATTATAAATAGATTTGCAATGCCCAAAGTCAAGGTTTAGAATTTCCTTCTGGCAAAGATAAATGAGTGGTATAGAGAACAGAAAGAAGTAGTAGGCAAATATAATACGATGGAGCTGTGGCTTCTGCAGCTTCCGACCTGATGCAACCATGGCACCAGCCAAAAAGAAAAGGAAAACAAATTTCCACAAAGATGAAAATTCACCTGCTAGTTAGTGAAATGGAAACAAAAAATCAGGAAATATTAGTTAACACTTCGCAGGGTCAAAAACATTAAGAAACGAAACATGGAAAGAAATAACTAACAAAATAAATTCACTGGGACCAGTGCCAGTGCTAGGATTTACTGGGCCCTGGTGCAAGACTGTGAAGTAACCCACCCCCCCACCCCCCCCAAAAAAAAAAGATAAAAATGCGGAGCGCTGCTGCAGCACACACTAAAGAAAACATTTTGAAAATAAATACATCAGCAGCAAAATCTGAATCTTCAACAAAACATATTCTAACAAGACAGTAATCAATCAAGTAAAAGTATATCCAAACATTTTAATAAATCAATTATGTAACAAGATTATCAATCAATTAATAACTCAATTTAGTTAACATTGTAACATTAATGTATTCAAATTAGTCACAAAACATATTAATCACAGACATCAATTGGATTTTTAATTGTCATCAAGTACAAAAGTTAGTATGAAAATGTTTATATATAAAAAAAACATGCACATCGCAAAACCTAGCCTACAGTACACATGCATTTGTTACAACTCATAAGTGAAAACTTACCGTAACCCTGGTTCCCTGAAAGAGAAGACGCTGAGCATTTTAGGTCAGAGGTGCCGATAGGCCCCTCCTTGGAGTGACATCCTCAGTCCTGCCTGCCGAGGAGTCCACTTCCTCTTTTGCATCGAACCCGCGAATGCCATTCACCGCTTCCGCAGTGTACTAACTACCACATCTGAGAGCCCTAAGGTGGACAGATGGTCCCGTTCAGGGGCCAGTCCCACAGCTGGAGTTCTGGGTGCCAGAGGGTGCCTTCAGCCTGACTTAGGGGATCCATATGCAGCAGGATCTCCCAAGGCTGGCCTTGCAGCAGCTGGCAAAGGTTCGAAAACCAGATTCTCATGGGCCATCTGGGGGCCACCAGGAGAACTGTCGCTTTCTCTCTCCAGACCTTCTCGAGAAAGGCAGGGAACAGCGGTATCGGCAGGAAAGCGTATAAAACTGCTTTGGGCCATTCGTTGGCTAGGGCGTCGACACCAAGTGGTCCTCCGCAGTGGTGGAGGGAGAACCACAGGGGGCAATGAGTCGTCTCTGCCAAGGCAAAGAGATTGACCTGGGCTTCCCCGAAGCGATCCCAAATGCGCTGCACCACCTGAGGGTGGAGTCGCCATTCTGACGGGTGAGGACCCTCCCTCGAAAGGAGGTCTGCTGCCCAGTTCACCACTCCGGGAAGGTGAACAGTCTGGAGAGACAATAATTGCTTCTGTGCCAAAAGACTATGTGGTGTAACCCCGGGGACCGAAGCCCACCCTGGTGGTTCACGTACGCCACTACTGACATGTTGTCGTGCGGATGAGGACATGTCTGTTCTGGAGCACAGGAAGCAAATGCTGGAGCATAATGTGCACTGCTTGGAGCTCCAGCATTTTTATGTGCAGGGATGTCCAGCGGCCTGTCCAGGACCCGCTGACTCCTCTGCCTGCCCAGACCGCACCTCAACCAAGGTTGGATGCGTCTGTCGTCACCATTTGACGGCTGTGTATCACTCACATAACTACACCTTCGCGCAGGTGGGAGGTTTGTCTCCACCAGCGTAGGGCTTCCCAACAGCTGACGGTGTCTGTCTCGCTTGGGGTGTAGCCGAAAGGCATTGAGTCACGCTTGAATGGGGTGCATATGCAGTACCCCAGTTGGATAGCTGATGAGGCTGCGGTCATCAGACCCAATAGTTTTTGACACAACAGCAACTGCACTGTGGACCCCTGTTGAAACAGGGCCAAACAGTTTTGAATAGCCTCTACTATGTCGTACACTGCTTGGCCTCGTTGAGAGTGAGACACAGTCTCGCTAGATGGTTTGTCACTGTCGCCGTGTGGGCCACTGCTCCTTTCTGCGACTGGGAACAGATCAACCAGTCATCCAGGTAGTCACACTCATACGACGGACAGGCAAGAAAAGACGGTCTGCGACACAAGCGAATCAGACTATAAGAAGAAGGAAAAACAGACTCAAAATGGAGCCGCTGATTCCACGAGAGCGGCAAGCCGGTTCTCAGCACAAATTGTTAGGACTGGTTCTGACACTGCTGGAACTGTTAGGACTGATGCTGACACTGCTGGGACTGGTGCTGACACTGCTGGAACTGTTAAGACTGGTGCTGACACTGCTGGGACTGGTGCTGACACTGCTGGGACTGGTAAGATTGCTGATACTAGTGCTAAGGCTGAGACTGTATGATGCCATGATTTAGAAGGCTTTACTTTAAATATAGAGTTTGCCAATCCTCCTATGACCTGATCTATCGAAACTCTGTAACACTTCCTCCCGGGACACCTCCTTGTCTCTGTGGACATAGCAGGGCAAGGCCATTCAGTCTACTTTCACCCATACTGCTGCAAGACCAATCAAACATATTGTAGCGCCTTGGAGACTATAGAGGGTGCTGTGCCCTGAAGGGACTATATTATTTTTATGTTTGTCTGTTTGTCTGTTAAACAGGTGCACGTGTTGTTCGGGTCGGGACCATGTTGGGAGTTAGAATAGGGGGAGGGGAGTTAGTTAGGTGAGGGTTAGTGAAGGGGTGAAGTAGGAGTGTGTAGGGGTGTGTGTGTGTGTGTGTGTGTGTGTGTGTGTGTGTGTGTGTGAGGGGGGGAGTAACTGGAGTCAATGGCAGCTTAGTTGGATCAACCCCCTGGCAAGGACTGGTTCAGCCCCTGCTGTTGCCAGGCACCCATTCCGATCTGAGAATGTTGATGCGCATTTTCAAACACATTTTCAAACACATTTTCAAACCAACAGTTCCTAACTGAGAATTCTGACCGCTCTGTCCCTTTCTGCGGGATAAAATCATATTTCAAACTTGATTTTCATCCGTCTGTTGCCAATGAAGCAGATACAAGTATTCTTGGCGATTACTAAGCCCCACAGAAATACTTGCATCTGCCTCATTGGCAACAGCTGGATGGGAATCAAGTTTCATAATCATGGTAAAACTTTTTTTTTTTTTTTTGGTGCTCATTTTTAGAAATATTTGGATGGCTCTGAAAAGAGCCTTTTGGGTTATTTTGCTGCTTCTCTCTGTCTATGGCCGTCCTTTGTCCACCAGCTGGGCCCACCCCCTGCACAGCTGTGTGGGCTGCTATATGATTTAGGATATTAGAAGATACTTCGGAGATGTCTTTGCCGTACCTTTCTCACCACATAAATTCATCAAGGTATGACAGAATCATTTCTTCTGTTGTTCCTTGCATTGTTTTTTTGCACGGGCCCAGTAATGCACCACGTTGTTAGTGTGGACTCCCGGGTCAGTAAAGTGCTCTGAGTGATTTAACTTACTGTTTTGTGAATGTACGTCAGGGCTGAATTTTGATGGTATGCTGGCCACCGATCGCTATGTATTTCAGAGCCTGTGGCTGTCTATTGTCAATAACATAACCTTATGACATTTATCACGTTTAATTTGATTTTTTAATATATTACATTTTTGAAAAAATTCTATAGTTTTAAGGGGGTCTGAAGCAAACGCACTTACGGTAAAGATGTTACATACTGGTGTCTCAACCGGGGTGTCGCCATCATTATTTTTATTTTCTCGGTTATAATTTTTAATTTTTTTCAGTTATTGAATGCTTTTGCTACCTGCCTGAGGACAGTAGCCACCATTCTGATAGAATGTTTCATTGTTCGTGTGGCCTTGCTGATCTCCACTGCTTTAACTGCTTGGCCCGCTAAATTACACCTATGCCCAAATTTCTATACAGATCACAATAATGTTACGAAGAAATGGCAAATAAAAAAATAATAGTAATATGACAAAAAAAAATGTGTGTATATATATATATATATATATATATATATATATATATATATATATATATATATATAAAACAGCTAGTTGAATCTACACCAGTGAAAGGCATGTGTAGATTAACAGACACAAAGCAAACTCGTAAATCAAGAAACAATGATAATACATTTGCATAAGAAAGTAGGTTGAAACAAACAGTCATAACAAAACTATCGCAGCAGGGAGTTACGGGAGTGAAAATGACTTTAATACATCGCGGGTAGGTCTACGAAAATCACAAAAACCTACGAAAAGTCAAGCTACGAAAGAGAAATCAATGATACATAGAACCCAGTGTCTTTTATGTACTTATAGACTTTTGATGCCATGGTAACTACACTGACTTATTTCTATTTAAATCTATTAATGTGCTTCTGATGTCATGTACTATAGTTGATGATGTAACAATCTACTATTCCCTTCTATTTAAACCTTCAGGCGTCATGGTATTGAGTCTATTAATCCTTTTATTTTTTCTTTATTCTTCTATAATATACATTATCAAATTGTATTTCTTTTACAACTACAAATTGTAGGTCATTCATGTGATGTCACTAGCTAAGCTTTGTGAAAAGGGCCCTATACTGAAATATGAATTCTGGTACCTGCAGCCATTACCTTACACAAGAAACATCATCATAACTGCAATGTGCTTTCCAAAACATGTTGGACAAGCCCTACTCCCATCTACTGCCATTTAATGGATTACTCTGAAAATCAATAGCAGCTAAGTTCATACCTAACTGGGTCATGAGACCACTGGTTCCACTACCACTTTGGGAAATGTTTCTCACAATTCTCCTATGGGGTGTGAAGGACACAAATCTCAATATCAGTACACTGAGCCTCACTTTGCATTACAGTTAAAAAACATAAAAAGGACATTTGAAGCTACTGTATTTACGTTCTTTCATGTTTTTCGTTAGGTTCAAAGGCTCTGTTTGTGACATGGTATAATATTTATAAACAAATTCTGTATAGATATTTCATTTGAAATATTTCCACATCAGGGATGTAAAAATGAATTATCTAACATGGGAAAAAAATAAATAAATAAATAAAACAGGTTATTAGTTATATTAGTTCATAGGCTACAAAATAAATGTTCCAATAAAAATGAAATTGCAGCTTAACAACATAAACGTGCAAATGTCATAAAAACGTAATTGTTTAAAAATGAATGTTCTTTCCTGCACAGGAATGGAATATTTTGTCACAGTGGTAATCTGTGAAGAGAAACACTTCTTGTAGCTGTTAAACTATCTACCTGACATTCTAGAGTTTCTAGTGTTTTTATTGCTGCCACAGCTCCTTAGTCATTTAAGCTGCTGCAATGATTAATGCTGTTGCAGCATCCAGTTTGACTTTATGATTGCAGGTCTGATTTACTCTCAATCATGCATTCTAGGCCAATTTAATGAAAAGTACTGTACTGTATGCCAACTAGCAGAACTTCCCCAAGATCAAATCTGGCCTTCAGTTTCACGCCAGGGGTCTTGCTTCTTTTAGCTCAAAACACTTTGTAAATGTATACCAGTGACTTGCAGAGGTCGAAAGGTCTGTAATTCTGCACACATAAAGCAGCAGGGAGAAAGGTGGGTGTTATTAAGTAATAAAGTAAGCCTTTAACAATAGCAGACAAATACTGTATATACCTTATAAATAATGTATTGCCAATAATCACACACAAATAGAAAACATGTCATTGCTTTCAGTCTTGTCTTAAATCCTGCATGCTGCTGTTGCTAGATCTGTAAAATAATGTATGCTCTTCAACTAGCTTAAGATATTAAGATTCAAGCAACGTCTCCAAGAGTGCAAGACAAATTGCAGAATTCAGAGTCTATAGCAAATGGAGGAAATGATGAGGCCAGGGCTACTAGACCAGGCAATCAGTTCCCTGATCTCTCTCACGTATAAGGGGGGTCCAAATGAAAAGAAGACAACAAACTGTAGCTATGTTAGCTATATTTTTCATTTATTACCATTATGAGCCAATAGGGAGACATTTCAGCTTTCATTAGGCCTAGCTGGCAACACTGCTGTGAAATGCATCGTGGAAATGACTTAACGTGCCCGAAATATGAATCCTCTTTTTGCATTTATAATGCATTATTTGTGATTTTGTCTTTCTTTCTTTTTTTATATTGTTGTAACATACCCATAGATGATAACAATTCCTTTTTCATGTCAGCTCTACCACACTTTGCTATGTTTTTACATTGTTATAACATGGTAAACTTGAAAATGGGACACTTAACAAAGAATATTTTTACTCTTACATGACATATTCTTAACCACTACAGTTTCCCCTGATTTTAATTTCACTTAACAAATATACTTGTATACCCAGCATGATAGATATAATGATATAATATGTGCCAAATAACCGTCTCTTTTTTAAAAAGGCAACAAGAGAGAAATTAAACCAGCTAAGTTTTAACCAAATATTGCAGATTCTCATTGCTTCTCATTATCATATTACTGATGTACATTCCTAGGACGTGGCTGTTAACTTTTAAACTATAATCCTGTTATTAAATTGTGTCATATCCAGTCATCAATTATGTGAACGTTACAGCCTGGGAGGAGCACAGAGCATAAGTAAATACACTCCATCCTCATTAGGTCTTCTGTGATAACATGTCCCCTGATATCAGCCTATTATTCAAATCGACTTCCTTGTATAGTATTGTACACCTCATTATAGCATGCCCAATGCATGTCATGCAAATACATTTTATAAAGGGAGAGGAGTACACTATATGTATGGCAGGCATAATGCAATTTAGAAACTTTTTTTTTAGCAAGATACACAATGTGGTATAACACACATCATTCTGGGTGGAGGTTTCTTCTCTTAGTATGTGCCTTTCTGTCTCTCTACCTTTTTTAATGCAAAACTCTTGACTTGCGAAAAAGAGAATCTACCTGGACTGCATTAAGCCCACATGGAATTCTGCGTTGTTGTTTTTTTTTTTTTTTTTTTGTAGTGTTATAGTATATATTATTTGTAACAGATTTTTTTTTCAATATTCCAAAAACAATTTTAATGGGGCAGTATATACTCAACAGTGTTTTAAATCTGAAACACAGTATTATAATTTTACGACAACATTAGGTTTCATAATTAACTCACCATAAGGACGTCTGCTAAGAAATGAATAATAATAATATTGTTGCAACTCTGCTAACAGTCTGCATACAACTGCGTGAACAAGGTACAAAGCAAAATAGCATAATGGTTTAAGCCTGAATACATTCCATAATACAATTTCACAGTGCTATACTAAAGCATATTGAAAGCTTTGGAAAGCACTGGAAATTACAGCGAAGTTAAATGCAAAGTAAAACCATGGGAAATAATAGGAAAATGGGTGGCTACTGTCTCTGAATCTATACTGGGTATTGCCACAGACGCATAATATGGGGGGTTATGAGATAGTAAAATAAAAAAAAATACATATTAAGTAATTCCACTGGCAAACAGCAATAACAATAATTAACAATAATGTCCCCCAATGACTGTGCTGGGCATTGATAGATAAGCACAGTATTTCAATATTCATCAAAATGGTTTTATTTCAAACTGAAACCACAAGAAAAAAAAGTGTCCCAAAAGCAACAAAAAGACCTATCCAAATCCTAAAATTAAAAAAAATATTTTTGTAGAAGCATTCGTCTACTTGACTTCACTCATGTATTTCCCTTGTTTACGAAGCCCTAGGATATCTCATGCAAGTTTAATACTTCCAGGGGTGTTGACAAGGGGGTTCATACCTTTTTGTGTTTTGTGTTGTGAGGATACAAAACAACTAGCAAGTACCCATCAGGAAATAATTAACACAGTGTCACCTGTAATTATAATGATCCTGCCGCGATTGTTGGTCATTGTTAAAAAAAAGGACAGCAGCCATTCATGTTTTAATTGTGCTGTCCTTGGTTTTGTTAATTGCAGTGGCATTTTATTGCTTGAGTAAAATAATTGCAGATGTTTTTTATAAAGCTCCCCCTGCTTCCAAGTATCTTGGCAATCATGAGGGAATACATACCTATCAGTCAGGTGGTTTAATCTGTGCAGTTTTTCCAACGATGCACAGGTTCTTTCCAAGTGATTTAAACTGCCGTGTTAGATCACAATCAATCTCTGACTACTTGGACCTTTTATCTACCCAATAACTCTCCATAAAGATTGTGTTTAATTTACCATGAACTCATATAAATAGCTGACTCTGGCACTTAAGCAGATATGTATCATTCATAAAATGAACGATGTTGATTACAGTCCAGCAGCTGTGTGTCATAAATTATACAAACATGTAGGTTAAATGGATGCATATGTTAGCATTTTTCAAGGCAGAAATAGTAAAATAAATAATCATTTTATTGGTTCTCATCAGTTTCCATAAGTTAAAGTACTTCAAGTAAAAAAAAAAAAAATGCTGATGAAATAAAAAGCAATATGTGACAAAATCTGTATAGAAGATCTATGTTTTCTGTTATTTTATAGTTTTTCTGTTAAATACTGCCAAGTCTCTTTTTTACCGATTTATAATGTTATCTTATAATGGAAGCAATTTGTATACTTTTTGTGGACATTTATAAAACAGGCAATTACAAAGATATCTTATCCCACCTAGTACTTCGGTCCAAACATGGATTTGGATAAATAATTCAATAGCTATATTCAACTTCTGTGGAATGAGGTTCCAAATGTGCTAAATATCAAACAATTAATACTTCATAGAGATACATAATGACCCTATTTTGAAGCATGAGCAAAGGTACATTTTCTGAAGGTTATAACTCAATTTTAACAGTATAATAAGGGTGTGAAATAATGAAGCTGCAGGTAGGAGAACATTTGTTGTTTCGAGTAGTTTAATTCCTGTACTGTACAACTGCAACAGTTTTATTCTTTTCAGCTTTTACCCTTGCACCAGTCTAATAACCCAAAAACCAAAACTGAGTTTTTGACCTGCGAGTTGCAAGTGGTCAGGAATACTGTATTTATGTTGTGGTCATACTCCTTCAGATTTCCTTTATGTCAAGTTTTACTGTAATTGTATTTGTTTGCATATTGTTCATATGCAGTAAAACCCTGTTAATATCACTTCAAAAGGACTGAGATAAATGGTCACCCTATAATGGATAGTGAATATGTGTTTAAGAGTGGATCCGTAGAAAGATGGAAAAGGAACTGATGGGTTTATAATCACACAATATCAGCTCCTAAGAATGTTTACAGAAAGACCTGAAATGGCATATCTGTCTGCCTGTTTGTTTACAGCATTACTCTAATTATATAAAACATTTGCACATATGCCTATACAACAAGTAGATGTTGTGTCAGGCCAAGGTAATGAACAATCAACCATATGTTGTGTCAGGTAGGACGCAAGATTCTTGTACTTATAAACGTTGTTGTTTATTAAATGTCAGAACAAACACTCACTAACACGTAGCTTTATTTTAGACTGTCTGACTCTGTGTTCCTAGCCCACGCTGTCTCCACATGAACAACATTCGTCACCAGATTTACGCAGTCCCCCATTACGTCACCCCTGTAGCATCGAACATGCAAAACTCTAAACATAACATCCCCCCCCCCCCCTTTTTTAGCCAGTCACATAGTCCTTCATCCATGTAGGCTGTTGTTTGGCCCTCTGAGGTCGCCGAACAACTTGAGGAGCCCTGGGAGGTGCAGGTGGGGCTGCAGGCCCGTTGTCAATCACAGCTGGGGGCTGCCAGGAAAGAAGTGAAGGAGTGCTCCCCCCTCCTTGTGCTTCTGTTGGAACAGGAACTTTCCTCAGGTGATCTGCATGCCATCATGACCCATCCTGCAGACGGTAAGTGGCTGGACCCAGCTTTTTCATGATCTGTGACGGTTCTGACCATCAAAGCTGTAGTTTGCTGTGACGCTGGGGAAGCCAGACACACACCCAGTCCAGCTCCTGCAATGTAGGTGGTTTGGCCCTTCTCGACTGGTCAAACCTCAGCTTCATACGCTGTTGCTGAGCCTATACCTGCAAACATGTAGCTGATGGTGCAGATTAATCTTTGCAAAACTAAGGCAATCAAGAGGGAGTTGTAATTCCCTTCCCAACATCAGCAATGCTGGAGACACCCCTGTAGTTGTGTGCTTAGAGGCACGGAAGAGTAAGAGGGTTTGCAAGAGAGCTGCTTCAAACTGCCAGCCCTCAGTTAGGTAAGCACGAATGCCATTTTTTTGCGTCTGGTTGAGGCATTCCACATCTCTGTTAGCCTGGGGGTGGCATGCAGCTGTCCTGATGTGTTTGATAGCTTTTTCTGCCAGGTAAGTGGTAAAGTCGGTTGAGATGAATTGGGGCCCGTTATCTGCGGTAATGATGCCTGGTAGGCCCTAATGAGCAAACAATGAATCCAGCCTTTGAATCGCTTGAGTGGTGACTGACCCCATTGGCAGAGCTTCTGGCCACTTTGAATGAAGGTCATGCACCACTAGGAGGTATTGAGCATGAGCTGGATTCGATGATGTCTGAGTCGAGGAGGCACTGAAGTTCTGCTGTGACCTGATCTTGGCGGGAAAGAGGCACTCTCCGCAGGGGTTGGATGACTGGGGTTACAGCGGGGTTGACTATGGGCTGGTGTACAAAGTCTGTGATGCACCCCAGGCCTGTAAACAATGTGATGAATGTGTAGTGCCATGTAGTTTTGACATGCAGGACGTCTGTGCCACAGGAATCAGCCGAAAGTGTAGGCTTTGAAATAAGTCCAGCCCCATCAAATTGGCACCAGTAGCAGTGATGTAGAAAATCAAAGGGGCAGGGGTGTGATTTTTGTACCGCACAGACAGGCAGACAGTGCCCAGCATGGTAATTGGGGCGTGGCCATAACCAGAGAGAGTCACTGAAGTCTGCTGTAGGGGAATGTGTGAAAAAAAACTATCATGAGTTGTCTTATTTATGAGCGAGACCTTGGCGCCAGTATCAACCAGCAGCAGAATCAATATGTCATTCCCATAGCAACCGCAGGTTTTAAAGGGAGTGGCTGGCTGGGACACTGAGTTGATTGCTACTGGTGTCGGATGCGGTAGCAGGTGAGGTGGGTGCTGAGCAGCACCACTGGGCAAAGTGGTTCAATCTTTGGCAGTTCCTACAGCGCTGGCCAGTTGCTGGACACTCAGGAGAACGAGTAGCATGCCTGAGTGACCCACAATTAGTGCACTGCCTGGGACGTGATGGAGAATTATTTTGCACTTTTTGTACAGGCACTTGTG